>NW_004567115.1:25414309-25433135 GCF_000260355.1 Condylura cristata
AAAAACTGGGTTATAAGCCAGAGGTGCAGGGGATGAGAGGATTCACCAGAGACAGACTGGAGAGCAGAACAGGCAGATCTATTGAAATACACTGCTGAGGAGAGCAGTGGGCAAGACAGGAGGTCTGCTCCATCATCCCATCTTATCTCCTCCTCCCCTACATCCTTCACAAAATTTACCAAAACAAAGTGAAGTCCTTTATTTGTTTAATTCAATTCCCTGGCATTTCAAATTCTATGATAACCTTTAAGAGATTAAACAAATGAAGCCAAACTCAATATCATGCTAAAGTTTGGAGTAAAAGTCAATAGGAAATAAAGATAACTTGTAAATGGACACATTTTAACCTCTAATAATTTTGCTTAGCTTTGAAAAGGGGATGCAGTAACCTCCAGAAACCCAGGATGACTCAACACCCAAAGCCTGTGGTTCTCAGATGAGGGGCCAAGGTATCCTTCAACACCTCCTTTTGTTCCTCTTATCTCTCTGTTTGCCTGAGAAGCCATCGGCTTATGTTCTGTATTCACACTGTGCAAAAAGTTAAAAGAAACTTCTTTTTCTTTTTGCTTGTGCAACCAACTCCACTCCTTTTGCCCAAGTTATAAACAGTAAAAGGCACCTTTGCTTTTTGTTTAAAGAGAGCATATCCAGGCCTCTGGGATGCCTCTCCTCATACTGGATCTAACTTTTGAAAGGGTGATCAGCTTCTGGGTCATCCAGCAGTAGAGAAGCAAACACTCCAGAAGAATAATTTTTATATTAAATCTTCTGGCAAGTGAAAAATATTAAAAAGTTAAAGGAGTGAACCTTGAAGTTATAAAATTATAGGATGTTAGAATTTATAGAAACCTTTATTATCCTATATTCCTACCCCCTCAAAGCTCAAATGAGGACAGTGAAACTCAATGAGGGCACAGGGGAAAAAATGATTAGAGTTAGCCCTCTGTATCCATGGAGGATTCGATCCAGGTCCCTCAATGATACCAAAATCCACAGATATTCAAGTCCCTTGTATAAATGGGGTAGCATTTACATACAACCTGTGCACATCCTCCCATATATTTAAATCACCTCTGGGTTACCAATGTAAAGATTATGGCGATCATTGTTATGTTGCATTGTTTAGGACATAATGAAAAGGACAAAACATCTATACATATTCAGGACAGAAACAACAATCCTGGGCCTAATTATTTGTATGTATGTATTTTCCTTCCTGGTTGGTTGCATTCAACTGCATGGAACCTCCAGCTGATAATGTACGATGTAAGTGAATCTCAAAAGCATTAGTTGAGTTGAAGGAGCCAGACCAAAAAAGAAAAAAATACATACATACATTATATTATTTCTTTAACTCCCAAAATAGACACAGCTAAGCTCCAGTGATAGAAACAGAAAAAGTTGGTTGGGGTAGAGTTTGCTGTAAAGGGTCTCAAGAGAACTTTGGGTGGCTATGAATATGTTCTAAGTCTTAATTTGGTTGGTAGTTACATAGTATACTTGAATGTCAAAATGCATCATATTTGAAATCTACTAGTTTTTTATATGTAAATTGCATCTCAACAGGTTGATTTAATAATAATTTTTGGTAGCTGTTAAAAGTCAGACAAGGTATGAGGAGCATGGTTGAAGTTTGATTTTCTGCCTATCAGACATGCCTGTTGGGTTCACCATCCTCTTTCCAGTTATTTTCTTTCTCATTATGCATGAGCATCTTAGAAACAAGGCAGGACAGGCCTTTTACATTAGTAACTGGTACTGGATGACTATATGAAGCAGCATGACAAATAACATGGAGGTATTCAGTAGAATCCACAATTTTATATATAAGACATTAAATCATCAATGCAGAAACACTCTGAAGACAGCCATAACTCATGCCAATTTCACATAAGACAAAATAATGATTACAAGTCCCCTAAGAAGGAAGGGGTTAGGAAGCTACACATGATTATCAGCAAATCAAGACTTAGACCATTTTCATGTGAGCAACTTAAAGAATAATAGGTGCCATTAGTTATTCCAGAAGTAATATGAAAGAATCAAAGTGGTCCCCATTTAGCTCTTTTCAAGCCTGCAAAAGACCTATCTACTCAGATATTGTAAATATAATGTATCCCTGGGTATGGCTTACATAGCAAAAGCATGCAAATGAGACTAAGGAAAAATAGAGTTGTTAGAATTGCCTGGACATTAGTGTGATATATCTAGAAATAGCTAAGTAGGTTTCTGTGTCATCAGAGGCCTTCCTCAGTGAAGGCAGGGATAGTGACAAAAGTAGACGTGAGTGTTGTCTATTGAAAACCAGGCTAACTGGAGGCCACCCTTTAAGCCCCAGTTCCTATTTGCATACCCAGAATCATAAAATGGTATGAGCAAAAGAGAAGTTTTTGGTTCTAGAGTTTGCTTTTTATCTCAAGTCCTTTCAAGAAGCATAAAAATGATTATTAGCTGATGAGAAATAACTTGGCATGCTGGGAAAGGACAGCTGTATTTTCAGTACTTTTCTATGCCCCTTTTCATCCAGAACTTTTCTGATGGATTGTTAAAAAGGCTTTTTTTTTTTTAATGTATATTTACAAATCCTAGCCCAATGGTTGTTGTATGTAGTGGTTAAATCCAGATAAGTACACTGAAAATTCCACAAAGAATATTTGTATTTTTATCTTTGAAGAGTTCCATGCATTGATTTGTGGTTTGTTTAAAAAGAAAACATTTTCTTGAGGCTTTAGGCTACTTTTATTCATTATAAATACAAAAGATTTGTGATGATTAGCATATCTTGCAAAACTATCTTGTTTATTAGTATTCATTCCTAATATAACTAAGTACTATCCCAAATACAGAAACTGAATCCCATAGTATTTAAAGTAAAAATATTCTAGCCATGAAATTAGCCTCAGTATTCTTAATCATTTCACAAATATATTAATATAATGGAGAAATGAATAATATAAAGGCTTTGTCTGGAGAATTTATGCAAGTTGGAAAAAATGATAGAAAAGCAATGGTATCCCCATTCTTCTCAAAGGAAGAAATAAATTAGAAATTAATGTTAATTTTAGGTTAATCTGATGTATTCTCTTAGAAACTTGTGTCTCATTTTCAAGTAACAGAAGTATTAAAGTAAGTAATGAAAACTTTCATATCCTTTATTTATAAGTAATATAATGTCCCAAGGCGTGGAATGTTCCCTGAGCTTAAATTTAAGTACATTATGGGGGAATTGCTCATTAGTCTACAGTACATACTCATGTGTCTTTAGATTTCATTTTAATTATTTGTACTAACTGAGAGACTAGATTCCCTAAAAGTCCTGAGAATTTATATTTCTAAATTTTTAATCACATTAGATCCTTAATATTTCTCTTGCTACTTAACAATGGAGGATAATTTCACTGCACTTACGTTGTTTATGCCATTTGTCAAAACAAAAAGGGGGGAAAGCCTCTTTATTACTTACAAAGGGCAATGTGCCAATAGCAACAGAATTTAAAATTTTTTACAATAGTAATGATAATAAAGGAAGATAATCTAACTTCTTCTTTTGGAACTACCCACCAATTTTTCATGGGGTCCCTAGCAAGCCCCTTACACTTGGAGTTTCTTTCCTGTAAACTAGAGATGCAAGTATCTACCAAATAACAGAGATGCTATATCTGTTTGGTATGATGGCACTTCCAAAGCATTTTAAATGGTTGCTGTACTCCAATCACACACAAGTTTCACTCCAGTTATCAGTGGTGATTTCATCTTCATCATCATCATCATCATCATGCCTCAAAGAAGTGCAGTAAGCATTTGCCCAGTGAAATGTACTGCAGCAATATTTGTGAACAGAGCAAGTAAATTTCACATTTTATTAAAGCCCTAAGGTGATCCTAAAATAAGTCCCACAAATTAGATGGCTTCAAACAATATAAATTTGTTCTTTCATAGTTCTAAAGGACAGAGATCTGAAATCAAGATACCAGCAGGGCATATTCCTTCAAAAGTTCTAGAGAAACTATACTTCTTCTAGATCCTGATGGCTCCTGCTATTCCTTGGCTTTGAAAACATAACCCTAACCACTGCCTGCCTCTCTGTTCACATAGCCTTCTGTTCTGTATATCCAAATCTTCCTTTACTTTCTCACATAAAGATAGCATGCTTGGATTTAGAGCCCACCCTAAACCCACAATGCTTTCATCTTCAGACTCTTCACTGTTTATATATGCAAATAACCTATTTACAAATAAGACCATATTCTGAGAGTTTGTATGTTAACCATTTGGGGAGGATCATGATTCACCCCATTATACATAAGAACTAACAGCTCCAGTAAAATGGTACTGGGCACCTATACTGAAAAGATTTTTACGACTCAATTCAGGATCCGTAGGAAGGAACCCTAGGACTGTGAGCAAAGCATGGCAGGGAATCATCAGCAGACTGAGACTTGAAGATTTTCAGAGTCCAAGGTCACTCAGTGCCAGGGATGCACTAGAAATAAAATCTCCTGACTCACATTCAGTGTTCTCTCCACTACACAATTTAATAATCTTGACTCATCTCAACACTTCTGTGGAAATGATTACTAAAAATATACATACAAGACCTTGAAAATTACTGACATCTTAATATTTATATTGGAAACTTTCAAAAGCTGATATATTTGAGGAAAGTATTACTAGTAAAAGAAAGATTATTTCCTGAAGACAAAAGGTAATTAAAAGGTCAATTCAATAGGAATATATAAAATATAATCCTACATTTATAAATATCCATTAGTAGATCTTGAAAACATAAAAGCAGAAAGCAAAAATTAAAAGGGGACCTCGACAAAGCCATACTCATATTTGGAGGGCTTAATTATCTCGGAGATGAAAACTGAGAAAATAACTGTCATAGATCTGTTCCGCATGCCTGTTCCTTCTGCCCTCATAGAATAAGCCTCCCCTGCCCCAACCCATGCTTTAGTTTTCCACATTTTCATTGGCTTGTGTACAACCACTGCCTGAAAATAATATATAAGCTATTTTAAGAGAGAGAGACCACAGTTAGAATTTTCATTACATCCATTCTGTCCTATTTGATAATTACTGTGGCTCATCTCTTTCTGGGCTTCATTCATATCTGAACTTTATCACAGCTATGCATGTGGCAAGGGTCAATCATCGGTCTCATTAGCCTTAGCTTACCACAAGCCATAGTAGGTCAATATGCTATTTCATCTTGAAGGCGATGAAAAGGATTAAATGAGGTAACTTCTGTGAAGACACCTGCAGTGCCAGGCATCTATTGAGGGTTTTGAGTGTATCCCTGTGGATAAGGGAGCATCACTGTTCCTAATTTGGATACTGTGTATGTGTGTGTTTGTTATCTTGGTTTATGAGGCAGATTGTTCCATAATTTTTCTCATAGTATCTCTGTCAGACTTGGAACTGAGGTTATGCTGACCTCATTAGGTGAGTTGAGAGGTCTTTCCTCTATCTAATCCCTGAACAAGCTTGTGGTAGACTGCTATTATTTCTCACTTACACATCAGGAAGAATTTGCAGGTGAAATCATTTTGGCCTTGGGATTTATACCATGACAGTTTTTCACCAGGAATTGAATTTTTTTAATAGCATGCTGTTGCTGTTTGTTTGTTTGTTGTTTAATTTCTTCTTATATTAGTTTTAGTAAGTTGTTAAATAACTATTTTACCTACTCTTAAAAAACATATTTGCTATCAGATGGTTAACAGTATCCTCTAAGTTTATTTTTTATACTTATAGGATATCTTCCATTACTAACCTTATTTTTAATTTCCCTTAAAGTTTGATCATTTTTGTTAATATTTTATAAATCTTTCTTAACCTTTTGCTGAATGAAGAGTAGGATGTGCTGAATTTCTTTTCTTTACATTGTCCTTATTTGATTCTTGAAGAGAGTATCTTTGTGCTCCCCAGGAAGAACATATTATGTCTTGTTTGGAGTAAAAGAGTAAGCACAGCAGGAGATGAGCCCTTCTGCATCACAAGTACTTATTAAATCACTTCAGGGAAGTGATGCCTCTTGCTCAACTTCCATCAACAGCACTTGCTGTTGGCTCACCACTTCCTCAGTGTCTGTGCTTACTGAGTCAAGGGCAAAAGCAGGAGCACTGCCAGGTTTAGTCTTGGCAAGGGCTAATCATCAGTCTCTTTAGCCTTAGCTTACTCATATGCCACAGTGGGTCAATAATGATATTTCATCTTAAAGGCAATGAAAAGGATTAAATGAAATAACTGATGTGAAAATGCAAAACTTCCTGGCACACAAAATGTTATATGTATAAGTGGAGAGACATATTTTCCTGAAGCTGAAGATACTATAAGTACTAGTTATTTGTTAAATTATTAGTTATTAGTGATTCATACCACTAAAAGTCATGATTGTCTAACATTTTATATTTACTGAGATTAAGCTATTCTTCCAAAGCTTATCATTTCTTGTTGCAATTGTTTGCAATGTTTCTGTCTGTACCAGATGCATGATAATTAGAATGCATATAGTACTTCTTAAAACATATGTTGGAGGGATGATGAAAAAATCCTAGGAGAGGGTGGTGAGTGTCTAATACAAATGTTCTAGATGCTTCCACAACAAATCAGGCAAGTACTTTTTTTGAAGAATTACCTTGATTAAAAAAGCCTCTCAGGTGGATCAGTGTAAAGCAAGTAGTGAAACTGGCTTTCAGTCATGAGACATCACAATACTGAGGGCAGCTGAGTGTCAGTAATACCTCTGGGTTACATTTTGTCTTAAAATTATGATCGCTTGTGACTTTTGTCTTGACAGTATTTTTTGCAAAGACATTTCCTTGCCTGGAATGTTCCATCTTCATATCCCTGCCTGGAAAATTGTTACTCATTTTTTTAAGCACATATTATATTTAATCAAAAAGTGTTTATAACAGTTTAAGGATGTATCAAGTAAGAATCTTGGTTAGAGCACCTGTAAAAATCAGACCATGACCTCATCTATATGTGCTTAGCCTCTGCAAATTTCCCTGAAAAACATGGCTGGCTTCTCCTGCCTGGTCTTCACATCTCCATTTACACACTTAGTGTTGTATTAGGGAATAAATTCTTTGTTTATTTCCCTGAACTAGGAGAGAGCTCCACAGAGGAAGACCTACTTGGGAGTCCTCTTTTCTTTCCTAGCTCATACTTCAGAGTCTTGCACACAGTGTGTGCTTGATAAATGTCTTTGGAATGAATCCTTCATTATTCATAGGGTTGGATACAGTCAAATCTGTAAAATGATTCTCCTAACGCATACGAGAGAAATGAAACAATTATGTTCTACAAAAAATACACATTTTGAAATATTCTTTGTTTCTTCCAATTTTATTAGCATTCCTAGTAGCTAATTTAGAAATGCCCCAAAAGCTGTCACTGGTTTTCGAAGAAATGCACAGTATAAATAAAAGTGAAATTATACCTGATTAGTTTTTCCAGCTTGAAGTTATGAAAAAGTTTTATTAAAATAATTAATAAAAGCTTCCCTTTTATTAGAAATTGTTATATATGTGAATGACTTAGTATAGGAGAAGATTTGTTAGGTTTCTATACTAATTGACAATATTTATGCAGTAATGGTAAGTGGTGAAAGGCATTAATAGAATTTATCTTCATAATGCCAAAGTCTGCCACATCCTACAAAGAGATAATGATAATATCTGTAAATATTGTATATTTAAAAATGCTAAGTATAGATCTAAAAGTTTCATGAAGTTTGTAAAAGTGTGCAGAACTGTCCTTGGAAAATAAGAAAAATAATTAAAAAGAAGAAAAAATTCAACCATTACTCATGCCAAAGAGAAAGAGAGAGAGAGAGAGAAAACATTCTTCACATAGTGCTAGGCAATATGGAGAGGCCTAAGCAGCATGAATATCAGGGGGCACTGGAGTTACAGAAATATAGCAGCCATCTACTCATTGTGAAGTAAGTAAAACACTTATCATATCCCACTACAAAATATAATCAAAAGGACTGAAGGGGAAATTATGAAAGCACCTACTTGGTCTGGTGTTTGGATCCTTTCAGATGGGCGTGATACTGTTCTATTGAGTTTAGGGAGACACTGCAGATTGTACATCTGTAATTGCGCCTCAGACCTGTGGACAACAGAGACTAGTTAGATGCTTCCTTGTCATCAACCACTTGAATGAACCCTAGAATCTCTAAAGAGTTCAGGGACAGAGCATTAGCTGAGACCACCTGATCCATACTACCACCAAGACTTCCATTCAACCATCCAGAACCCAACCTACAGCTCCCTAGCAGAAGCATGAGTGTGAGATGCTAGAAGCAGCCTACTTTTTCTGAATGATAAAAATTATTAGTATATATGTCCTTGGTTGGAGGTAGAATGTTCCTGAACATTTTATAGCTCACACAAAGAAGCATTCTTTTTCCTTAAGAAATATGAACCTGCTGGGCAATCATCTCTGCAATGGACTTGAGACTCCAAAGAAAATCTGTCCCAACCGCTCTTCTGCCATAACTCCAATGGCACCAGAAATTCAATTTTAGACGTTCATCTAGATTAGTTTTTCAGGATTTATCTTATAAAATGACTATGAAAAAAATTAAAAAATAAATAAAATGACTATGATCAAGGATTTGGGATGCACTGGTGGTAGGTGAAATCTGCTACCATATATTTGAAAAGATATCTCTACCTTGGGTCATGTAGAGAAATATAAATCAATGCTACCTCAGTAAAAGAGAAAGAATCATAATGTAAAAGAAATGTAAATACCCAGGGTGAGGATAATATGATTTCTAATCACATGAAAACTTACTTTCCTACAAGAAAACATAAGATTTTCATTCATTTGTTTTTATATAGTTCTTTCATTTACAGAGTAGTCATTTGGACTGGACAGTAGAGGATCCATGATGGATAAGAAGTTCTTTGCTTTCAAGTATTTTTGTAAAATAACTGAGTCTGTACTATTTACTTATATAGAGGAAATATGTTAGAAACCAGCTTTAACTAGAGGATTTTAAACATTTTACACAGTCACAGACCCATGGTGGAGAATATTTCTTTTGCTAGATTGTCCCAGTGAAGAAAAAGTAAACTCAGACTCATGATTTGAACTTTGGGTTTAACTATTGTATCCCATTAGTCATGGCAATATGATCTATAGGAAATCATTATTTGTTCCTGACCTCAGTTTCCTCATCTATTAGATAGAGATAAGGTCATCCACATCAGTATGCTATTGTGTGGACTAAGTACATAAGATAGCTTAAAACCCTTAAAAAGGGACCCTCCCTGGTGGTGCAACACGTTAAGACACAGCACTGCAAGCTAGCGGCAGCCACTTCAGTGGGAGTTTGATCCTGGACCCCAGAGGTGATCCACATGGCATGGCAGACCTCTCCTGACCTAACTGCTGCTCCCCTCAGCAGTGTACTTCATCCATCTGCCTGTTCTGCTCCCCACTCTGTCTCTGGTGAAGACTCTCACTTCTGTACTTCTGGCCTGTATCCTAATTTTGTATGAATAATCTTTTTTTTTAAAGATTTATTTATTTGTGCATACAGAACTAGGGTAAGGCCAGAGGCTCAGGGGTGGAAGAGGCCTCACCAGAGACAGAGTGGGGAGCAGAACAGGTAGACGGTCGAAGTACACTGCTGAAGGGAGCAGCGGGTGGGTCAGGAGAGGTCTGCCGCACCATGTGGTCACCTCCCGGGCAGGTGGGGATCGAACTCATGCGGAAGCGGCTTTAGATTCTCAGTGCTGTGCTTTAACCCGCTGAGCCACCAGGGAGGGCCTGAATAAATAAATCTTAAAAAAAAAAAAAAAAAAACTTAAAAAGTCTTAGTTGCTACTAATATGACAAAAATTCTGTTTTACTGAGATAAAGCCAGGATATTAAACTAGTGCAGCTTTCCCCCTCGAATGAATGCATAATACTTTCTAAGAACTAGCATTTCCCTACTTTACTAAGATGAAAACAATGCACAGTATTGGAAGAACTTTTCATCTTGCTCCTTAGGTGACTTTATATAAAGTATTCACTTTTTTGGACTTCTGATACTTTATAAGTTTATGACAAGGGCTATGTAAAATAATGCATACATGAGAGAATGCTATAATAACTTAACAAAATTATTATAATTCTAGAGACCTTAGTGTTCCAAGAACCCAGATGAAGCGCGGAGACATAGATGCCAGCTACAACCACACTCCAAGCAGCGGTCAAGAACCAGTTTCCAGTCCTACAATGACCACTGACAACCAGCTTATAAAAGAGATTGGAGGGGAAATAAACAGGTAAAAAGTTTCTTAAAGATTTTTATATTGTACCGAGAGTTCCAATACAGTTCTACATCATAAAGCATGACAGATCTCAAATAAAAAGTCTAATCTCACACCTTGAGAAACTAGAAAAAGGGTAACAAATTCAACCAAAGCCATTATTAAGCAGTAATGAAAATAAGAGCAGAAATAAATTAAATGGAAATTAAAAAATGTATGAAAGAGCAATGAAACCAAAATCTGATTCTTACAAAAGAAAAACAGAAACTTCTAGCTCGACTCACTAAATTAAAAAAACCAGGAAACTCTAATAACTGAAATTACAACAGACATCTCAAAATACAAAGGACATAAAGGACATAAGACACTACTATGAACATCTTTATCTCAAAAAATTGGATAACTTAAGAAAGAATGAACAAATTCTTATAAATATGCAACCTCCCAAGATTGAATCAGGAAGAAATAGAAAACCTGAACAGATAAGGAAAATCTTTCCCGTTTGAACAAAAGCCCAGAACCGGATGGTTTCACTAGTGAGTTCTACCAAACCTTCAAAGTGAAACTAAGCCTGTCCTTCTCAAACTCTAACAAAAGTTTGAGGAACAGAATATGCTTCCAAACATGTTTTATGTAGCTCTGATATCAAAAATAGAAAAGAACTTCTCTCTCTCCCCTCCTCACACACACACTCACACACATACACACACAAAGAAAGAAAAACATACACCTCAACAAAAATAAAATAAAAAACCCAATTACATAATTGGATATGGCCTTACTTAGTTGTTCAATTAAGAGTCAATTCAGCTATTAGAAAACCACATATATGAGGGCTAGTCTTGGATAGCAATCTAAGGGCCTCAAAACTTCCCAAGCATAGATACTTCAGAGATGAACTATTGTATGTCTACTACTGTAAGCAATAATGCTCAAATTTCCAAACTTGGGTGTATCCTCTGCTGACCATACATTATTTTTTTAAAGATTTATTTATTTATGCATAAAAGAACTGGGGTAAAGGCCAGAGGTGTGGGGGATGAGAGGGTTCATCAGAGACAGAGTGGGGAGCAGAACAGGCAGATCTACTGAAATACACTGCTGAGGGGAGCATTGGGACAGACAGGAGAGGTCTGCCACGCTGCTATGTGGATCAGCTTCCTGGTGGGAGATTGAACTACTGCTGCAGTGGCTGCAGACAGCTTCATAGTGCTGTGCTTTAAACCATTGTGCCACCAGGGAGGGCCCACCTCTGGTGGTCATTCTAAATGCAGATTCCTAGGGCATTTGGAGATTCTTCAGGTTTTGAAGGTAGGGGGTCAACTTGGTTTTCAGATTCATGATCTGCACCCCCACCATATGCACACAAAAATACTACCCACAGACTCAAATTCTTTCCAGGAACTGGAATTTGTCAGGAGAGTACTGAGTCAAAAATGCTATTTGGTAAAGAAGAACTGTGATTATATCAGCTTTCAATTTCACAGGTGTGCATGATTCAGAAAGATTACCTAGTCCCCAAGCCCACAGGCTGTAAGTTATGGCAACCAGCTTGTGAGTTGTTTGAAAACTTATCCAGGGCTGCCCCCTTCTCCTCTTTTATGCATGGAATCTGAATACAAAAACAAGCTTCAGGCTTTATTCTCTCCACAATTCTCCATCAATCTTGTCTTTTAAAAAAATTGTAACCACTATTTATATAGGTCATTTTCAGACTACAGACTAATCACAAAGATCTCCTTAGAACAAAGGGAGATTTAGCTTGGTAACAGGAATAAATATATTTTCCTAAAGATGGGCACTTTAAAGATCACCAACAAATCTAAAAAATATTCTAATCTGTTGCTTTCCATTATAGTCCTCGTGTTCTGCAGCCAAACAGCAGCGTGGGCAGGAAATATTTGGCATTTTATTGTGATGCAAACTACAGGGAGCATCAACTAGAAGGCAGTGCATACAAACAGAACAAAAGCAGAGAAGGGGCAGAGGACTGAGTCCTCCCCCGCACATGATACAGTACCCTTGGTGGAAACACTCCTTTATTAATAGTCAGTTGAAATCCTCATTATTTTGGTATTATATGACTCTTTTTTTTTTATTCAGAGAACTAGAGAATCTTAGTAAACAATAATATTAACTTTCTTATTCAACTCATTTTCAGTGTACTACCATATTAAGAGCATCCTAATACCTTTGTGAACATGAAGGTTATTTATGGACTGCCAATATATGTTAGGAAATATAATCCCTGCCTGCAAGGAGCTGACACTGGAGTTGAGAGAGAAAAAAAGTACATAAATAGCAACAGTGCAAGTTAGATCATAAAAAGTACCAGTCAGGATGAAGAATGGTATTGGGACTAGAGGAAGAAATTATTTCCAATTCAGAGATTCTGGTAAAACTCTGGAAGATGTATGACTTTTGTATTTATATTATCCTACAATAGTGTGTAAATAGATGCTAAACATCTATTAGTTTAGTATTAGTTAACTAGTCAATGTGTCTTCAAGTGTAGCAAAACCAGACTTCAGATATCCCTGTGGATTCAGTTGCAAGCATTCTAGCTAGAGAAACATCATTATGTCATAGTTATGGTGCCAGTTGTATTGCTGAATGCCAAGAATGTAGCAGGGAATAAAATAGAAAAAAAAATAGCTTATGGAACTAGACCTATAAAAAGAAAAAAAAAGTAAACAAATAAAACATAAACACAGTAATGAGAACCAAACAGGGAAAAAGCAAAATTTTGGACAGAGAGGTCAGCAGAGTTTTCAAAGAAGAGGCAAATGAATGAGAATTAGGCTGTTATATGAAGAACTGGTTAAAGAATTGTCCAGGGAGAATATGAACAGCCATGTATGAACAGCCATGTAGGGCCAGGATAGAAGTGGGCTTGGGCTGTTCAAGGAACAAAAAATGGTGAGAGAACAAACAAAACAAAGTAACTATTGGCCAAGAATTCTATATCCAGCAAAAATATCTTTCAAAATTGAAAGTTAAATAAGAACATTTTCCATAAACAAAAACTAAAAACAGTTTTCTAAGCAACCTGCATAACAAAAATGCTATAGAAAGTTCAGGTGAGAAGCCAATGAAAACGGCTCTAAACTCCTATCTGCAGGGCAAAATGAAGAACACAATAAGTGATTAATATGTGGATCTGTATCTTTTTAATCATCTGAATTGACTTCAAGATAGCTAATAATTTAAAGCAAACATTCTAACATTATATATCATAATAGTGTGGTGCTTATAGTGTACATACATATAAAATATATAAGAATTGCACAA
Organism: Condylura cristata; assembly: GCF_000260355.1. Taxonomy (NCBI): domain Eukaryota; kingdom Metazoa; phylum Chordata; class Mammalia; order Eulipotyphla; family Talpidae; genus Condylura; species Condylura cristata. Next base: position 25,427,887 of record NW_004567115.1, read on the forward strand.
AATGAATAAGCATGCAATAGAAACTGTTTTATAATGATAAAGGGAGAAATTCACAGGACAACCTAACAATTCTAAATGTAATTAAGTGCTTAACAAAGCTTGAAAATACAAGAGGCAAAAATTGAAAGACCTAAAGAAAGAAATAGACAAGTTCATAATAATAGCAGATTTTACCACTCTCAGTAATTAATAGAACAATAAGACCAAACAATTGGTAAAGTTTAAGAGAGCTAAAGAAAACTACCAACTACTTTGTACTAATTGGTATTTATAGAGCACTACACTCACCAGCTGCAAAATATACACTTTTCTTCAAATATGGAAAAGTATGCTAAGATAGAGAAAGTGTTGAGCCATTAAACATGTTATTGAATTCAAAACAATTACATTTTGTAGGGTTATTTTTTTCAAGTATAATTGTATTAAAGAAGAAATAAAGACTAACAATAGTTATTAAAAGACCAGATACTTCCAAGCAATCTGAAATCAAAGAAAAAAAAATAAATCCAAAGGGAAATTAGAAAATACTTTGAGCTGAATAATGAAAATACTATATCTCAGAAAGTTCAGGTTAAATATTTTGTGGGAAATTTGTAGTCTTTATAAAGGAAGAAAGGCTTAGAATCAGTGTTCAAAATGTAAGTCATACGAAACTAGAAAAGGCCAGAAAATTAAAACAAAATTAAGAAAGAGAAAGGAAGAACTAAGGTTTAGAAATCAATGAGATATAAAAGAAAGAACCAGAAACAAACTACAGGAAAAAAAAATCCAAACTAAATATGCTTCTTGGAAAGGATTAATACCAGTGTGAATATTACCTACCAGTAAATCTGAGACCAAAAAAAAAAAAAAAAGAAGTGTAAATTACAAAATGAAAGAGGTATAATAGACATTTATTTAAAAGAAAAAAAAAAGATTATTATAAAATATCTTTTCACAGAACACCGACAAGATATATGACATAGGTACAGTCTTTAAAATTTGAACCTACCAAAACTAACAAGCTGGAATAGAAAATCAGGTCAGTCACTTGTCTAGTAATAAAATTAAGTTTGCAATCTAAAATTTACCCACAAAGAAAATTCCAGACCCAAATTGTTTCAGTGAAGTCTATCAGACTTAAGAATTACATGATTTTAATTTTCACATTTTTTTTTCTTTCAGGAAACAGAGAAGCCCTTAGTTGTTTTTGAACAAGTTATCACACACTTTAAAACATTAACAGACTCAGAAGTTAACAAAATTGCAAAACCAATATTTATCATGAAAAATCCTTTAAAAATCAGCGTATCAGAAACACAATAAAAGATGAGTATGTAGACGGTGTGTGTACATAATACACATCTAGGTTATATCATAGTTAATTCTGTATATCCCAAGCAGTGAGATTGGTCTAACATTTGAAAATCAAATAATATAAACTGCTATATTAACAGTCATAATAGGAAAATAATGTGAACTTTACATATACAAAAAAAAGCATATAACAAATTTCAACCTCCATTCATGATCAAAATTCTCAGCAAACTGGATGAGAATATCCTTAATTTACAAAACAGCATCTGTCACTAGAATTATCTTTAACTAGAACAATGTAACTCGTTGAAGAAATTTCTAGAGCCAGGTTTATGAAAATACATTATCTTTAAAAATAAAAATTGTCAACTTCCGGCATTTGTGAGGCCAGAGTAGCACTCGCCCTGCGTCCAGTAGTATCGGGGATGGAAGGGGGAGGACGTGGGGGAGGACGTGGGGGAGGATGTAAGGAAGGACATGGGGGAGCACGTGGGGGGGGGGGGGACGTGGAGGGCAAATGGCCCACAGCAGCCGCGTTGCTGGGGGAAGTGGGGGGGACAGCTGGGGTGGGGCAGGGGGCTCACTAGGGACCAGGACTGGGGACGTGGGGGGGGTGCCACCAGCGGGCAGTGATGAGGGAGATTCAGGGGTGGGGGTGTACAAGGGTTGGAAGAGCTCAGGACTAGGGGGGCAGTCATTGCAGGGGGGCAGGCAGGTTCCAGGGTTGGGGTATGGCAGTGGAAGGGTGTCACCAGAGGTTTGAGGGGACTGTGGGGTGAGAGCAGAGGTGGCCTAATGGGTCAGGCAGCTGGGGGTGTCAATAGGGGATGAGGACTGGGGTGGGGTGCCAGCAGGAGAACTGGGAAGGGTCCAGGGTACAGTGGGGGCTGTGGGCGGAGGGCCAGGCTCCATAGAAGCAGGGTGGCTTGCGGGCAGCTTGGTGGACACCCTGTACCAGTAAACCCCCTCCCGTCTGTTAAAAAGTAATAAAATAAAAATTGTCAAATCTTTTTTATAAATCTACTCCAAAGACTCTAATGTATAGTTGATATTTCCACTGAAATTACTCTAAAATCCTTGTTTGGATCTTCCATTAAATTTAGTGCAATCCCAAGAAATGTTTTTACTTATGTCATATTTAATATCAAGACTCTTACAAAATGATACAGATTGTCTATGAAAAATAAAGAGCATATAATATCTAATTTAAAATATTTAACATCAAAGTGTTACTGTAAAAATATTGTTAACAGAAAATACACTGTGGAGAGCCATCCTTGGTGTCTCAAGGGTTAAAAGCACAGTACTAAGAGGCTAACTGCAACTGCTTCAGCATGACTCTGATCCCTGGCCAGGGGGGTGGCCCACATGGCATAGTAGATGTCTCCTTTCTCGCCTGCTGCTCCCCTCAGCAGTGTACTTCATCTAACTGCCTATTCTACTCAGTGTACTTCAGCAACCTGCCTGTTCTACTCCCTACTCTATCGCTGGTGAAACCTCTCACTGACCCTGCACCTCTGACCTGTCCCCATTCTGCATGCATAAATAAATAAATCCTTAAAAAAAATAAAGAAAAGAAAATATACTGTGGAGATTCTAAGTTGCTTATAGTATCAACATTTACTATTTAAATTTGTAGAACATATAGAATTGTGAAGGATTAAAATAAATACTTATACATTTAAATTTACTTTATACTTAATAAAGGGTACACATTATTTAAATACAAAAATAAATCCTAGGGAAAAAGCAGCATCTGTCAAGAAGCTACAGCTGATGTTAAAAAGTAAAATATTGAGGTTTCCTAAGATAGGGTAAATGTCAAAAATGTCACTCAACATTGTATTAGGAATAGATGATTACTTATATAAAAGATTCTGAGATTCACAAAATGACTACTAGAATAAGTGAATTAGATAAGGTCACAACACACACGAGGTTAATAGGAAAAAATCAATTATTTTCTAAAAATAACTACAAACAACTGGGAAATGAAAATTTTTGAAATATGATTAAAAGCATATATAACCCATTTTAAAACATTTAAGGACAAATTTATTTAAAAGTTGTACAAGACTGAAAAGTACAGAATACTGTTGAGAGAAATAATGCACATATGTACCATATTCATGAGCTAAAAGATTACATATTGTGACGATACAAATTTTTCTATAAAGTGAGTACAATCTTAAAATTCTAAAATTGTCTTTGAAGAAACAGACAACTGAGATATCTAACTTCATGTGGAAACCTAAGTGTAGAATGTTCCAAACATATTTGAAAAAAAAAAAATACATTTTGAGGATTCACTGACACAGGAAATTTCAAGGTTTGCTATAAAATTGAAGTATTAACCCCAGTGTTGCATTAGTATAATGATGGTCAAATTACATCAATGAAAGGATGTTCAAAGCTAAGCTTTTCTACACAATGTCAATTTACTGTTAACTAAAGTGCCAAGGCAATTCAGTGGGGAAAAGAAAGATTTTCAGTAAATGGTACTGCAACTGCAGAAATACTTGAGACAGAAAAAAATAAACACCCTGACTTCTATGTTACAACACATATTGAAGTTATGATTATAGATTTTAATTTAAAAGTTAAAAGTATAAAACTTTTTTTTTTAAAGATTTATTTACTTGTTCATACAGAACTGGGGTACAGGCCAGAGGCTCAGGGTAGTGAGAGGATTCACCAGAGACAGAGTGGGGAGCAGAACAGGCAGATCTATGAAGTACACTGCTGAGGGGAGCAGCGGGCAGGTCAGGAGAGGTCTGCCACGCCATGTCGATCTTCTCCGGGGCAGGTGGGAATCGAACTCATGCGGAAGTGGTTTTAGCTTCTCAGTGCTGTGCTTTAACCCGCTGCACCACCAAGGAGGGCCAAAAGTATAAAACTTTTTAAAACTACAGAATATCTTCATGAGACTCAAAACACAGATTTTCTAAGAAACAAAGTGCATCGAACATAAAAATGTGATAAACTGAATTTTACAAAAAGTCAAAGCTTCTATCTATAAGAAAACAAATATTAAATAGCATAAATAATATTTATAGCATAAAAATATGATTCCTCAAAGGGCAAAATACTTAATCAAATACATTAAAAGAAGCTATAAAAGTGATAGACACATAAAAAAAGTCTCAACATCATTTGTCATCAGGGAAATCCAAATAAAAATGCTCCAAATGCCATCCTCACACCAACTACAGATGTTAAGATCACATAAAATAATTCCAAATATAAATGACTATGTGGAACAACTAGAATAGCTGGGAAGTTTCAAGAATGGCATGACTACTTAGGGGGGAAACTGTTTCTTATAAAGCTAAACAGTTTAACTCGATGACTCAGAATTTCTATTCCTAAATTACCTACAAGCAACAAAGACCTTAGCATAATGAAATAACTTGTACAAGAATGTTCGTAATTGCTTTATTTTTAACAGCAAGAAAACTCAAAACTGATCTAGATGTTCACCCACACAAGAATTGATAAGCAAATTATAAAAATTAATACAATGTAATAATAGATGGAAACAAAGAAACTACTGATTTATGCAACAACATAAATGAGTCTCAAAAACATAATGTGTAGACAAATAGGTATATATAAAGAAGTTCATTCGGTATGATCTTCTTATTTCAGGCTGAAGAACTGCAAAGCTATTCAGTAATGACAGAATTCACATCACTGTTGCCTTCTGAGGGTGGGGACTGACCTGGAAATTTTCTAGAGTAATGTACTGTGTCTACATTGGGATGGTAATGACAAGGAATATTCATTTGCCAATATGCTGCAGATTGTATACCCAAGATCTGTCCATTTCAATTTATTTAAACAAAAATGTTAGATGTTTATTGAGAAATTTCAGCGTAGCCAGTTTCTTTGCTGTCCTCATTTGCTCCCTAAAATTTTATTGACAATACTTGCATTGTTTTACATCGCTAGAA
>NW_004567115.1:25434195-25588121 GCF_000260355.1 Condylura cristata
ATCATCTTATAAACTGTCAGGTATCACCTGTAAAATATATTGGACTATTACACTCTTGGCTTCTTATGGAAATCTACTCTTGATGGACAACTTCATTCTGAAATGTCATTTTCAGAAATATTCAGTGGATTATCTTCAAAAGAAAACTGTAAAAAATAATAAACCACTAATGATCTGTATATATTAATTTGTAGATTTATTTTCTCTTTTTTATGCTTATCTAGTCAATACATTATCTATTAAATGCTTGTCTATTTAATACATCTATCTATTATCATAATATTTAATACATTATAGTTGAAATAGTAGGTGGATAACTAAAATATATTCTTAAGAACTTGGTAAATAAAGCATAAAATGACCAAAAAAAAAATTGTTTGCGTTTGGGGGCTTTCTCAAACATGGCAGAATTCTGCCTGCTGGTTTGAGTTCCTTGTACTCAAACTTGTACAAAAGTTCACTCCTCTCTCTTTAAATACATCAATATGTGAAAAGTGATTGCATCTCTTCAAACTCTGTTTACCAAGCCTGTAAATTCAGTGGTACTTTGACATGGTTCCTTGGTTTTTCATTATAATACCGTTGAGTTCCCTGTTTCATCTCTAAGATTACCTTCTGGATCACATTTCCTATTCCTTGCTGGGATTCCTAAACTTAAGCCTAAGTGCCTGCTGTGGTTTCAGCAGTACAAAGTAGAACAGGGCTGTCACAGCCCTGTGACCATTCATTTTATCAATACCTTTAAAATTTTAGTACTTGTGTGTGTTTGTATATGTATACTTGGTAACCATTATAATTTATGTGGACCATTGTAATCTATACACATATTGAACTTGCTATCAGTCAGTTCTAAGTCTTTTCCATACAGTTTTCTGCAAACTCAAATCTTCATTTCCTTGACTTTCATACTTGATTACTTAGATGTTATTCTTTATGTCCAGTAAGGTCCATTTGAATAAATTCTACCTAATCTCCTAGGCATAGCAAATACAATATAGCGCAGGTATTTTCTGATTGCCTGGTACTGATTACCAGAGTGTTATGAAATAATTACAACCCCTCACTCCTGATGATGAAGAGAAATTGCTAAGCCTGTTACTAGGGAAGAGTGAATACTAGTAACACATTATTTCATGCATGGGCCATTCCAACTCTAGCATGTCACCATGGATGGCAGAAAATCAGGGCAAGAGATATTCTGATAGACCAGGGAGTCATTACTATATGTATGGTAGTTAAAGCTGTGGAGATGGTTACATTATGTATAGAGATAACATTAGTAAAGGACCTCCCTGGTGACACAACAGGTTAGGACGCAGTACTGCAAACTGGCCACAGCTGCTTCACTTTGAGTTCAATCCCTGGTCCAGGAGGTGATCCACATGGTGCAGCGGACCTCTCCCGATCCTCCCGCTGCACCCCTCAGCAGTGTACTTCATTGATCTACCTGTTCTGGTCCCTGCTCTGTCTCTGGTGAAGCCTCTCACCACCCCTGCACCTCTGGCCTATAACCCAGTTCTGTATGCCTAAATAAATAAATCTTTAAAAAAAAAAAAGAGAGAGAGAGAGTTAACATTAATAAAGAAAAGAGCACGGAGGATAGTGGAGGAGCAGTTACTACGCCTGGGTCATACAGTGTAGCTGGTCTGCTATCTCACATTTATGCATGGTGCATAAAGATTTATTTATTTATGCATACAGAACTGGGGTACAGGTCAGAGGTACAGGGGCAGTGAGAGGATTCACCAGAGACAGAATGTGGAGCAGATCGATGAAGTACACTGCTGAGGGGAGCAGCGTGTGAGACAGGAGAGGTCTGCTGTGCCACGTGGATCACCTCCAGAGCCAGGGATAGAACTCGCACTGGAGTGGCTGCCGCTAGCTTGCAGTGCTGCGCTTGAACCTGCTGTGCCACCAGGGAGGGCCCAAAATCTAATTCTTATAGTAAATGCATTATATTGCATCAATGATGGTGATTTTTACTCAAACTCTAAATGATATCTGGGAAGATAAAAGAAAAAAGGTTTTCTAGAAAATTGGAGTTATTGTTATCACATTTAACCCTCAAAACCTCCTTATGATACTAGATGTCCCTCTTACAGGTGAGAAAGGCATGCTTCAAAGACATCAAATTCACAGAACTACTAATATAATGGTATTATATCATATATGGAAAAGCCACATCTGAATTTACTTCTGATTTCAAAGATAATACCATTAAGAACTACACAAATGAGATACCATCTCATACCCATCAAAGTGTCCAAATCAAAAAGACCAGAAATAAGAGGTGGTAAAGATGTGGAGAAAAAGGGATCATGTTGCCAGTTGGTGGCAATGTTGACTGATCCAGCCCCTCTGGAAAACTGTATCGTGGTCCCTCAAAAGATTAAAAGTAGATCTACAATATGACCCTACAATACCACTCATAGATATCTACCTAAAGAAATAATAATAATAAAAAAACTCATTTGAAGGAATATATGTATTCTCTTGTTCAGAGCAGCCCAATTTATTATAAATAGCCAAGTTATATAAATAGCCCAAGTACACAAGCCTGGATGAGTGAATTGGTGGGATAAAAGAACCAAACAGACAATACATACACATACACACACACTCTCTCTCTCAGTGGAATGCTACTCATGTATAAAAAAAATCTAAACTCTTGACATTTACAACATGGATGGAACTGGAGAGGATCATGCTACCAAGGTAAGTCAGGAGGAAGACATACTGAATGGTCTCACTTGTGTGTAGAATACAGAGAAGCAAACGGTTAATCAAAATTGAACTTCTAGTAAGTCCTTTATATCTGACACTGTTAAACTGAGTGGGAGGGAGGTGGGATGGGAGTGGAGCTGTTAGAACATAGTGGAGAATTACTGGGGGGTACTGGTGGTGGACACCATGTGACAGCATACATTTATAGTGGCTTAAACCTCTAACCCCCAAAGCAGACAAAAATCAACTTTACCTCAAAAAATTAAAAAAAAAAAGCTACACATAGGTATTTTAAAAAATAATATGTAAAATAGAAAGCATATACTTGTTCTAGCTGAAATTGGGGTTAAGGGTCAGTTTCCTATAAAACTGTAAACATATCACATCCTACACCCCAAGTTAACAGACCCTGAACACTTTGAAACAGCTTGAACACCAGTACATTTTACCAGACCACGCTGGTTTGGCCATTCTTAGATCAGCTTGCTGCAGTTCCAGTTAAAGAAATCATGTAGTGGAGCTCCCTGGTGGTACAGGGGTTAAAGTCTTAGCACTATGAAGCAATAGCCAGACACTGCAGCAGGAGTTTAATCCAGGCCAGGATGCTAATGCACATAGCACAGCAGACCTCTCCTGTCTGGCCAACTGCTGCCCTCAGCAGTGTATTTCAGTGCATCTGCCTGCCTGACCCACTCTGTCTCTGGTGAGTCCTCTCACCCCCCCCACACACACCCTGCCCCCACATCCATGGTCTACACTCCAGTCTTTGTATACATAAATAAAATCAAAATAAATCTTAAAAAAAAAAAAAAACCAGAAAGAAAGAATGTATTCCTCCACGCAACTCACTCCTGTCATTACCATGTCAGGATGTTTAAATGCTTAGCCTTCTGAGTTCATCCCATTGCCTGCAGGCATACACTGCAGTGTACCAGTCAATTAAACAAAACACATGTTTTTAAAAATAATTCTTTTTCTATTTAAATAGTATATCTGCAAAGCCTTGAAAATGGAATCAGAAAGCAAATGGCTTTGCATCTACAAAAACTATTTCCAAACAAACAAAACCTAAATCCATGGGATACATTTATTCTCAGTAATTACAAGACAATTTTAGCCATGTAGGATGCCTGACCCAAGAAAGGACTAGAAAATTGTTACCCTACAGGGAAGATTCAAAAGGGACAGAATAGTTCATTTTAAATGTTTACAGATTTGTTTCACTGGAAGGTTTATATATCCTATATGACAGAGGATAGATGGTATGTTTTTATACTTTGAGGAAGTCAGTCCCCATGTAACTCTGATTTTCAGCTGTGGAGGTTATCTCTATTGAGGTTGCCATTAGCAAACTGCAAGCAAACCAAAGCACTGAGCTGCTTCTTGTTTTATTCTTGTGATTAGAATGGAATGTTAAAGAAGAGAGAAATAAATAAACCTACTTTGAAGGAATCTATTCACTTGAATCATACTCCAGTGATTTTTTAACCATATATTAAAGAACATATGGACAAAATACCTGCTTCTGGATCTGGATGCTGATGTGATACAAATGGAAATTCACAGAACTTGACATGGGCTGTTTCCTTTGGGTCCACTGATAGTGCAATAGATCTCAATGGATACAGGGAATTAATAATACGGCAGGGCAATTTTTTATGCAAAATTACTTTATATATTTTTTTCGAGAACAGTTTTTAATTATGATTGCCTTTTGCTTAAATCATAATGCGAAATTATAGATTCTGGCATCAAGTAAAACGATAGGTTAAAGCAAAGCTGGCAAAGTTGCTTGTGACTAGAGTTGGTAGGAAATGTGTGAGCTTCTTTCCTTCCCTCTGTGGCCTGTACTGGAGTCTCTTCAGGTCATCTCATTTCTTCCCAAGGACTAGGCATTCTGAGGCCCTCTGAGTTCTGTCCATTCTTTGGTCCACAACTGCCAAAGAATTGTATGACTGGGAAATAGTGATTGTCTTTTTTTTAGCCATCCTGCCAGAAGTCTGAATATATGTTTAATACTCCTTCTTTGAAAATTCCAGCTGCCTGGTTAAAAAAAAAAAAAAAAAGAAGAAGAAGAAGAAGCCCTAAGAAGCAGGAGAAACAAACATTGAGGTGATTTTCAAGAGACCTAATCCAACAAGGCTTCAAAGGTGAAATATGAACAGTAAAAATAGTCCCAGTAGCGACTATATCTTGTTTTAGCCACTTTATAAATAAGATGGGCTAAACACCTCTGCCCCTCTTCTTTCCCAGCCCTGCCCCCTTTTTTTCTCTCTCATGTACACACAAATTGGCTGTGATACATGGCTATCACCTCTGGCACCCCATCCCCCCACCCCACCCCCCCACACACAGCTCTTCTGTTAGTCCCTCTTGCCTGCCTAGAGACATCTATCCCATATGGCCAGGTCTTTTTCTTGGCTTCAGCAGACAGCCTGCCAAGCTTTGGGTAGTCATGGCAGCCATATGCTGTTTCCTTGCAGTACTGGCCTTTTAATAGTGGTGGCTGAAGTTAAGAAGCCTTCAATCCTGGAAAGAAGCTCCTTTAAAGGTGAAATTTCAGACTGTCCAGATGGGTCAGTGAGAGCTTTATGAAAACAGTGGTCATACAGCTGCTTGCTCGGCCTCTCCCTGGGCCAGCCTGACACAGACATGTGGCATCACTGAGACTTTCAGAAGTGACTTTTGTCTGGGACACACGGCAGGTGGCCTTCCTACTTAATGCTGTTATCACAGTGACCTTACCTATTTATAGAAACACACTTGATTTTGTTTGATTTACAATGTAATGGAGAGTAGAAACTGTTGGTTTTGGGAAAAAACAAAATGTTGCAAAAAAAATCTTAAAAAAAGGATGTAAAATGGCTCAATGATAATTCTCACATATATTAGGTTCAGAGAACATGGGAAATAAAAAACATGAAAGAACAAAATATTCATCATCAGAGAAACTATATATATATATATTTATATATTGATATAAATATATATATATATATATAAAACACACACACACACACATACACACACATATATTTCTCATTCCACACTTAATAGTTAACCTTTTCATGCCTTTATTTCTTATAGTATGAAATGGAGACAATAATGGTACCTACCTCCGAGAGTTTCTATGAAATTAAAGCTATTAATAAAGGTGAAATTTTTGGAAAAAAACCAACAGCTCATTAAGTGCAAACTATAATTATTGTTAATCACAATGATTCTTTTCTCTGGACAAAAATAAAGAAATAAAGTGGGAGACATCATAATAATTTAGTATTCCAGAAAGAGTTCTCATTTTTAGTATCCTGAGGCATATTCAAATTATTCTGGCAAGCTGCCTTCTCTACAGATGCTATTTATATATATTTTCTGACAGGTCAAATGCTTCCTTATATACTAGTCATCAAGTATGTTTGGTGGCATAGAGTTGAATTGAAAAGTATTCTTTACATTAAAAAAAAAAACTTAGAAGCTATGACATTACATGAACTGCTTCTTAGAAAGCTGTTGATACAGTGGATCTCAATATATTTTGTCTGTTTTGTTCTTAAATTTAGTGATTGAGGCTACTGAATAGGTAATTAGCTAAGTTCATAAGATAAATAAAATGCAGAAGGGTATATTTGAAGTCATGTAATTGCATCTTTTTATTTTAAGGAGCACACTCAAGGGTCTATCTGAAGACCTGGTTTATTATTCTATTAATAATCTTTATTAATAATACCAGAGGTCCTTATAAACACGGAGCAGGCAGTGACTCTAGTGAGACTGGTGTTCTATTCCCGCCACTTGAACTGACTCCCAGTCTCTCTATAAACATACACACACACACTTATGAAATGCACATAAAATAATCAATCAATATATAGGGTTAGGCATATATATCTCTGAATTATATATATTATTTAACAGATTTATATTTGCAAACTGACTTCTACTCACTAAAATTTACATGGAACCTGTGTTGTATCAATACTGACAATGCCTTGCAGTCATGGTTGGGCACAGCCCACATACATGTCAGCTGTGACTGAACAGTTGGCACTCTGCCTTCTAGTCTCAGCTCTCGTACAGATTAGCAGAGGGTGGGGAAGGTAACGAAAAGCCAGGATAGTGCAAGAAATTCCAGCATGAAGCCAAATGAAGAGTTTTGAATCACGTAAAACTTGTGATAAGATACACATGCAATTTGCCATCTTAATCATTTTAAGTGCACAGCTCACTGCATTAAGTGTATTCGCATCGTTATGGAAGCACCACCACCATCTGTCCAGGAAACTCTTATCTTGTGAAACTGAAACTCTACGCCTATTAAACCATGTCCACTTCCTGGCTCTCCCCCATCCCTACCATTCTACATTCTCTATGCATTGGACCAGACACTTCATGTAAATGGATCATACAGTTATTTTGTATTTTGTCCTATTGTGTCTAACTTATTTCACAGAGCATCACAAGTTCCTTCCATGTTATAGCATGTGTCTGAATACCTTCCTTTTGAAGTCTGAATTTTATTCCATTTTGAAATATATATTATATACACTCATCCATCCATCCATTAATGGAGACTTATCCTGCTTCTATCTTTTGCCATGATCAGTTTTGTTGATCATGGGGGTACCAACATCTGTTTGAGTCCTTGTTTCAGTTTCTTAGGACATAAAACCCAAAGGAGAGATTTCTGGATAAAATAGATCCAGAATCTATTCTTGACACTTCTGCTACTATGTCGATGCTCCTATAATTTCCCATCTGAGCGATTACAATTGGTCTCTACGTGGTCTGCCTGCTTCTCCTTTTCTTCCCCGATGTTAAATCATTTTCAACATAGCAGTCAGAATGATACTGTTCACATTTCAGTCCAATGACTACACATCACCCTCCAATTAAAACCAAAGTCATCACAGAGGCCTCCCACTGCCACTCTGGCTGGGCCTCCTGCTTCCCATTTGAGCTAGATCCTCCTGATGCCCCCCTCATCCCCCTGCCTCAGACACTGCCCCAGATCTGGGCCTGGCTCACCCTACAGTCCTTCCGATCCTCTTTCACATGTCACCTTCTCTAAGAAATTCATTGGGACTGCTCTAGTCAATTGTAAATCTCCTCATCCCATGCCTTTTTTCTTTTTCTTTTTCTTTGATCTTTCTCTATAGTAATTAGCAACATTTAACATTATATATATATATACATACACACACATACATATATATACATACACATACATATAATATATATATATATAATACAGATATAATGTTTTAAGTTTGGTATTTTCTGAACTCTTACAGATGTCTGATATACCTCTATCCAAAATATTTCTAAAACAAATTCATTAAAATCTAACATTCAAATTGGCAAGTATTGTCTGTTTGTTAACATAGTACAAAGAGCTGCCTGACATGCAGAGGTTCTGAATATTTGTATGGTGAATGGGTTAACAAATCCAGTAAGTTACCACTAAGAGATAATATGGACAATTCCGACTCTGAAAAAGTACTGAATCCAAATGATCTTTGTTTCCTTTTTAATAGCTTGTTCTTTTTTTTTCTTAATTTTTTGTATATTTTACATCACTGCATATTCCCATAAACTTCCCACCACCAGTTCACCTGTGAGCCATCAACACAGTCCCTTGTGCTCTTCTCTCCCCCGTTTGATCCCTTTTCCTCCCTCTCCCTCACTGAGTATTTCTTATTTATGGTTGCCTGTCAGTTTTCTTATTGTTATTTTTCTCCTGATCACTTATTTGGTTCCCCACATTCCTCCTATAAGTGAAACTACCCAACATTTTTCTTTTTCTTTCTGGCTTTTTTCGCTGAGCATGATCCCTTCAAACTCATCCTTTTCTTTTTTTTATTTTTTTTTGGGGGGTAGGAAAATTCATCAAGCTATTATCTGAGCCTCATGCTTATTTAAAACCAGTGTTTCTGGATGAGGGAAGGGGTTCCCGAGTAACTGTGGTGCTTTTCTTCCACCAAGACTTATTTTATATGCTAAAAAGTGATATGCTTATTTTGAATATGAAAGTAATGCTCAATGCTTATTTTTATTGGGTATGCTAAGTTATCTTGGAATTCTATGTGAACTTTTAGAGGGGTTTTAGGTTTGCATTTCAATAAGATAAAATCCCAACATTTATAAAACATTTTTTCAAGGTTTAAGCTATTACAGGTATTTATTTGGGTGATCATAGGAGTTAAAATGACTGATTTTAGTTAATAATTTGATGAGAAAGTTTGACTGGAAAATAGTTAATTCAATAAGTAGGCGTCAAATCAGTCAAAAGTTTAAATTTGATACTGTATTGTACTGTGGTTATAAACACGGGAAAAAGGGGATATCTACTTCATTTATATAATTCCACTGTAAAGGTTGGCACATAGTAGATATTCAACTTAGGTCTACAATTACTAATCAGCAGAATTGGTTTTTTATCAAATGCACACATACCTGTAATTCACACTATTATAAGTATATACATATAAATGTGTATGTAAATATGTATATAAACATAAAAGTATAAACAAAATGTTTTCTCTATTGAATTTCAGGGATGTAAGGAGCTATATTTCCACTGTTAATTTGAAATATTTCATAAACAAGGGGCATTCCTAGTATAAATCTTCTCCTTTAAAAGAGGGTTTCTGGGCCCTCCCTGGTGGCACAGTGGGTTAAAGCACAGCACTAAGAAGCTAAAGCCACTTCAGCATGAGTTTGACCTACCCCAGAGGTGATCCACATGGCACGGGAGATCTCTCCTGACCTGCCTGCTGCTCCCCTCAGCAGTGTATATTTTATCAGTCGGCCTAGTCTGCTCCCCACTCTGTCTCTGGTGAAGCTTCTCACCACCCCTGTACCTCTGGCCTGCACCCCAGTTCTGTGCAGAAATAAATAAATCTTAAAAAAGAGGGTTTCATCTCTTTGGTAAGAATAGGGCAACACCTCACATGCTGGCTTGCCATGTAAGGTAAGGTCATCTTTCTTTGAATCTAAGAGCTCTCAAGTTGGCCATGATAATTGAGTACTTGGCCTGGAGAAGCAGTCTGACAGCAAAAGCAAGTTGCTGTCCCTCTCTAGAGTTAACAGAAGTCTGACAGGGCAGGAAATCAGCAACTTTTGTCCCTCGGACCAGATGTATTTTGGGAGAAAAAAGGAAAAATCTACTTTTATATATAAGTGAGCAATTAAATATTAGGCAGGAAGATAATATAGACTGGAAATAGTGTAAGACTTACCTCCATATTCCCAACTTGAAAAAAATGCATCCCCAATAGTTATATGTTAGTATTTAATTTATATAACATCTTATAAATCATAAATTTATAGAGATGGTAACATTTTAGTACTTGTCAGGAATTAAGGAAGGAATGGGAATGAGAGTAAGTATGGTTTTAAGCAGACACTGGTAAAATCCTTGTGATAATGGACATACCCTGTATCTTTACTCAATCAATGCCAACATGTTGGTTGCTGTATTGTCCTATAATATTGTAAATAGATAAGACATAAACCTCTCTGTTTTCTTAAAATGTTATGTGAATCTGCAGTTATCTTTAAATAAAATGGTTTTTAAAAGTTAAGAAAAAAAACGACTTTCATTTTTCACATCCCTTATTGTTTGCATATTTTCAGCGGTCATAAGATAAGAGAAAGTTCAGCATGTGTCCTTGTGGTTTTGATTTGGCAGAAATTCTTCCCTTAAACCAAAATCTGCATTCTGGGTTATTATCAGACTAGTATTCTACAAGAAATATTATGCTTTGTGATTTATCAGGTTATCAAAGTTCCCAGGAGTCAGAAGTAGATACAGAAAAGAAGAAAAGGATGACAAAATTAGATGATAGAGAAGAAATTGAAGACCCTCTGAGTTCTAATTTTTCTTTTACATAGTAAGTACTTTCTCAAAATATGGTGGTAAAGGGACAGATTATTTCATTTTTATTGATTTTCTGTTTTCAATATATTTTAAACCATAATTTTCAAAATCCAATAAAATTAAATTAGGAAAATAAAATTAAAAACAAAAGCATGTAAAACACAAGCTAAATCCTTTATCAACAGTTTTAACGGTCTTCAAATTACAAAGTATTGTAATTTCTAAATGTTTATTCTCAATTTGTATACTTGTCTCATTGCAAGCCCATAAAAATCAACGCTCAAACCAGCACAGGGCCATGAACTAAATTTTGAGTGGTGCTATTTTAACTTATTGGAGTTTCTTCACTACCACTAAATCTCAAGCTCACACTCCACCTACCTCACTGGAACATTCCCTGACTTAACTGTGGGATTCTTTGTGCAGTGTATTTCATTAATAGTAACATGCTGAACACAGCCCAAGGTCTACTGACCATTTTCTCACTTTTGGTAAGAACATATTCTCCAAAAACATAGTTAGGTCCTAATATCATCCAGCTCTCAGCCCTTAGAATTTAGCCAAATTTCACACACACACACACACACACACACACACACACACACACACCACTATGGCAAAAGTGCAGTCAAATTTCTTTCTCGATTCCTCTCAATTTTCTTCTTACCTAGCTTCACTTTCTTGACTCCCTGATGTAGAGATGATTCAGGACCCTTTGTTTAGTCTTGCCTCCACCTTTTGTTGTATGTAACATTGTACTCTGGCTTCCTTGTATTTTAAGTCCTTTACACTCATTCATTTTACAATAATCTTTAAAGAGAAACTCCATGTCCCAGCTGAGCCCACAAAACCCAAACACAAGAGAATGCAGGTTACAGAATTGGCTATCATTGGCCAGATCCAGCCCTAATTGTGTTACTCTGTTCTGATATAGCTAACCAGGTCCAAGGTAAGACAGCATCTGGGGCTGATCAATACACTGCAATTTTAACATATTCAAGTTGGCAAACACTACATAGTTTGTCTAAAGAATAAAAACAAATAAGAGTATTTTCCAATAATACCAAGCCTTGAAAACAAACAAAACTATAAAGAATCCACAAATAAATCCCCTCTGATTATTGAATCCAAAACCTGGAAAGCTTCCATTTTATACAAGTCCAGGAAAGTGAGAAATTATTCACAGAAGCACAGATGAATAAATTAAATAACACTGAAGATATTTTCACATGCATAAAAACACCTGGGTGATATTTATCTTTTATCTCATATCAAACAGGCAAACCTTTGTAAAAACATCCTGCCTTAGGTAGACACAGTATTACAAAGCAAAAATAGTTTCTATAAAGCAGCTATGTCAGGTTGGCATTTATATCATGGAGGGGGGAACATCCAAGGAAAACCATACAGACATGTCTTAGTCAAGTGGATGGTCTACCAAATAATACTTTTTTTTTTTTTTCATTGCATCTGTCTGGAACGCTTGATTGCCAGTTGAACCACTTAAAGGAAAATGAGTCCTCTGCTTCATTTGGATGAAAGCAGGAACAATTTCTTTCATAAATGGCATGAATACAATTTAATTCTGTTATCTTTTCTGCTTGGGAAAAGTGCCTAGATTTTACACAGAAATAAGAATTTGGTATTTGTATATTTGCCATGTTTTCCTTGAGACTGTAAATAGAAGAAATAATGCTTTGTACATTCTTGAATCTCTGCATATGTCCTTGATTCAGATTTGCAGGTCCTCATCATAGCAGAAAGGAGTGATAAGAGGAGGGCAACAGAAACTGCAGGTGATGTGTGAAACCCAGGTCACCCTACACCACATTTCTCCTCTTCTCAAAGTGAATAACCAGATTTGCCCTTGTGCATAACTCAGCTGGGTTTAATTCGTGTGCATGACAGTTAACATAGAGGCTTCCTTTCATCGCCATATAACGAACATACAATTATCACATTCCAGAAGTCCCGGGCTGGCATCTGCACTTTCCTTTGAGTTCTGAAAGCAGTAGTCTGTGCTTAACTTGAAAGGTCCTTTTGCAAATGCAAAAGATGTGGACTCTTGTGTTACTTAAAACTAGTTTTAATGGACCATGTAATAGTTTAATTTACTGTGCTCTTTTATTTTAGCATAAACAAATATTCAATTTAAATGTACAAAAATCTATCAATGGTAACATTTAAGTCCCATGTAAGCAACAGCTTTAAATGTCCATTTAAATGACATTGATATGTTTTTATTAATTGTGCCTGCAAAGAGTATTTTAAAGACTTATTTATTTATGCATACAGAACTGGGGTACAGGCCAGAGGTACAGAGACAGAGTGGGTAGCAGAACATGCAGATCAACTAAGTACACTGCGGAGGGGAGCAGCGGGCAGGTCAGGAGAGGTCTGCCATGTGGGTCACCTCTGGAGCCAGGGATGTAACTCACACTGAAGCAGCTGCTGCTAGCTTGAAATGCTGCTACCTTACCCTTTGCACCACCAGGGAAGACCCCTGCCTAGAATTTTTTCAGGTGTTCTGTGGAATAAGTCTGATCTTAATTCACACTTCAATTTATTCTCTGTTGCATGTAATTGCATTTAGGAAAATATTATCCTGCCCCATCCAATATAGAGTTCCCTTCTAGAGGAAATGCTTTAATCTGCTCATTATTCTGGGTGATTAGTAAACCTGGGATAGTAAAGATGGGAGTGAAAAAGGAAAATCAGTAAAGATGAAAAGTAAAAGTTTCAGATGTTCAAACAGACTTCTCAAGAGAGTTTGAAAATAAAATTTTACTATCATCTATTTTAGTTTTACAGACAAACAGCTGCAGTGCTGCATTAAACTGGAAGTAGTAAGCTCTGGAATGCTCCCTGCAACCCAGAGAACTGATCTGCAGCAAGCATTTCTATGGTCAAATCCCCATTGTTATGAAATCTGGAAGTAGTCTAGTAGCATAGGGGAAGTCATGGTCTTTGAGTTCAAACAAACCCAAAGTCTTACTCTCAACGGCATACTCACTAGATTACCACATTGAGGTCCCTGCTTGCTTCACAAGAGAAACGATAACATCATTCGCTTCACAGTTATTGTAAAGAAACAAATGAAGCAACTTATGTAAAGTACCTAGCACCGTTTGTGATCTACAATGGATACCCAATAAATCCTCATTTATATTCTCTCTCGTGCTAAATGATAGCCACTGCTCAGGGGCAACAATACAAATTCCAATATTTATTTCTGACTCGACACAAACAGTAGGCTGGAAATTGTAGATTCTATTCCATATTAGTTATTAAAGACCTCTATCTACCGTTTTAAATTATATATATATATATATATATATATATATATATATGTCAACTCTTTCTAAGTCTGCTTCCATTTCTTATAAGTTGATATGTCTTAAGTTTCGGTGTTTGGTCCACTTTTCTTCTTGCTCCTATCTTATCACTGGCCATATCCACTCAAGGACTTCAGTTACCAGCTGATGTCAAAAGTCAGTCCTCAGCTACACACTCACATACCCAGTGGCCAACTGGTACCATCACCGGGGTGACCTGCAGTTAAGTGGTCTTACTATGTCCTAGCGTGTCTTCCCACCTCAGGCCACTCAATCCTCATATCCTCCATAAATGTGTTTGTCTTCTTTCTCATAGTCCAGTCAGCTATATGTCTACCCAATTACTTTCTAAGCTAGAAATTCTTTACCCATCCATGTGAACTGATTAAGTAGACTTAACCCTTTCTTCAATTTTCTTGCATTTGCTTCCTCTATTCAGTTATGAATTTTCACTCCCTCCTGCCTTCTTCCCTCCCCACTCTTTAACCTGCTCCCTACTTCCTTATCCACTTGTGTTGATATCAGATGCTAGCTAACCTGATGTGTGATCTCAGAATTTCCTCTGATGGCCAGTTTCCTGGACTAGATGCCCACTATTAGGGCCTAGCACATCACTTACTTATCAAAGTAGTAGACCAGGTACATGCTCTGAGTTACTGGCTCCTCCAGCCACTTCTGGACATGAAAGAAATCTCACACTGCAGGCCACGGGCTTAGGTTACACAACCTGGAAGTATTAGTTGGCTTTCCATGGGACCAATTTTGCCTCCCACAAAAACTATGGATGGAATGGAAATAAACACAAGAATTCTCACTAGTTTTCACTCTTACAGTAAGGTAAGTCTCCTTCTCCTCAATGCAGACAGAGGCATTCCACATACTAAGAGACAGCCTTGTCGGGTCACAATAAATGCCTGTTCCCAGGCCAAACAGCAATGTATCTCCTTTTATGGTTTCTTATCCTTCTTTCCTCCATTCTTACCTCATTTCTGCTAGCCTGTTTTTGCACCTAGAGACAAAACATTTTCATCTAACCCTTACCTCAAACTCTGTTTTTGGAGAATCAGGACTAGGGAAACTTCTAAAATAATTTCATGCATGATGGAGCACAATGGTAATATCACCAGCAGGGGGGGAAATCCTGTACTTCCAAAATATAAGCAATGTAAACCAGTATTACCTCAATAAAACATATTTTTTTAAAAATGATTTCACGAAACTGTAAATAAAAGCCTCATTACAATAATAACTTAAAAAAAACTTGACTAGTTTGTCTTTACTGCATCAGTTTTTAATACAAAGATGAATATTTACAGTTTAAAAGTCTGTTGGGGGAAGTTACAGTAATTTTATGAACTTTGGCTATAGGTTTTCTGGTAACCAGATTGAAGAAAGAAGTGAATAATAATTGGAAGTAAATTTATCAAGAAAAATCATTTTAAGTATCACTGTATCCTGAGCTTTGGGAAGTTTGTCATGATGTCATTATGACTTTATACAAGCATCATGGAGAAATGGGATGAATTATATTCTTATAGTACAGATATTTTCACCAACAATTTAATGATATAGAGTGTCCCCAATACAACTCTTCTAATACTAGAATTTAGGGAATATTAATAGCAAGATTATGGGGCAGCATTTGTAAAACTTTGATATATACAAGAAGCTTCTTTAAAACTCATGTACAGAGCTCCATGTCAGCCTCCTGATTCTGAGTTTGCAGGACTAGGGACTAGGCATGGGTATTTAGGACAGGAAGAATTAATGTACACTCTAAATTGAATAATGGTAACTTCTAACAGTTCTAGCTAAATATCATCTAGAAAATATCATCTAAATATCATCTAAATTGAATAATGGTAACTTCTAACAGTTCTAGCTAAATATCATCTAGCCGACCATATCTAATACTGTAATCTGAGTGTTATAGAATCCTTGGTCACTACCCAAATAGACACCATCATTTGGGTATTAGGGATTACAATTTTTTTTTAAAGATTTATTTATTCATACAGAACTGGGATGCAGGCTAGAGGCGCAGGGGTGGTGAAAGGCTTCACCAGAGACAGAGTGGGGAGCAGAACAAACAGATCAATGAACTACACCGCTGAAGGGAGCAGTGGGCTGGTCAGGAGAGGTCTGCCGCACCATGTGGTCACCTCTGGGGCGGGGGGATTGAAATCGCACTGCAGCAGCTGCGGCTCGCTAGCAGTGCTGTGTCTTAACCTGCTGCGCCACCAGGGAGGGCCCGGAATTACCAATTGTTTACAAAACTACAATAAAATGGAAACTAGGAATTAAAAATATTATGAATATTCTTTGAGCAAGTATTTGTGAATCAGTCTTCCCACCATCAATGACCTTACATATAATTTAGAAGAAAAGCCACACAACAAAATGTTCCATTGCTGTGGGCAAGGTGATGTGCCATGAATTAGAGTCACTGACACAAACTATTTACTAACTATGCAATTCATTGAGGGAGTCCAAGATCAGCCAAATATTTGTCTTTTCTGAAGGGAAAATCCTTCCAGTGACCTATCATAATAATTGTAGACAACTATAAGCTTGAAAGTAAAATAAAAAAGGTTCATGGCACAGATAAGACCTCTGGCATATTCTCTCAAATTCTACCCACTCTCATCCTTTAGAAGACATGATCAAGACTGGCAGGATATTTAGGGTTGAAAGCACTACTTTCTACCTTTTAACTCACAGACAGTACTGCATGTGCTCTAACACATAGTAAACTTTAGGAACAACACCATCTTAATATGACTTTCAAATTCAGTATTGAAGGACATTTCAATTTTGGGGGGTACTTAATCCAAATGACTTTTTATTTTTAAAATTAATTTAAAAATTTAATTGAAGTACTATTAAGGTGCTGCCATCAGATTTTGCCCCTGTAGTGCATGCACCACCAAATCAATATCAGTTCAATTACAAGAAAAAGAAAAGAACTCTGTTTTGGGGTATCCAGGACAAAGGCAATATGAGGCACTGTTTTCATTTGGAACGGGGTCCCGCAGGAGTCATTGGTATTTATCTTCCACACCACCGCTCTAAGAGACTAAATGCGCACAAACAATTCTGTCAGAGGGTCTGGGAAAAAAGCAAGTATAAATAATACTTCCTGACACCAAATATATTTCAGAGTGTCTAACCGATGCTCCAGATTTAAAAAATGGAACCATGGTTTAAATATCTTTTAAGAGGACGTTACTTGTGTTGACAGAAAATCAGATACTACTTAGTTCAAAGTAATTAATTGCCTTTTAATATGTTTAAAATTACGAACTCATTTGCTTAATGAAAAATTTCAATTGTGAGGTCATTTTTATTGAGCATAGCACCCCTTTCCTATAACTAACAAAGAAAAACAGAATATGTGAGTTAGATCCATACATCCATACAGAAAGAAGAGAAGCAAGGGGCTGGCAGATACAGGCCATGCATGATTAACCTGAAAACACAGCTTCCCACCTCCTGTCACTACTAGTATTGTTTGACTAGTATCGCAGCTCATGTTTCTCCAGAAGTGACCTAATATGGAATCAAGTGCAAGAAGTTGATTTGGAGGGATTTCCAGGAAATCCTAGTGAGATAGTGGAGTAAGCCGAAAGGTGAGGTAAACAGTAATGAAGGATCTGCTCTCCAGTCAGTCAGCTCCATGAACAAATCTGAGTCCTACTATGGACTTGGGAAACCAGCCACCATGTACTATCCCAGGTGTGGGAATAACCCTCTTGAGGTGTGGAGCAAAGGTCTTATACACCTTCAAGTCATTGAGGATAGGCTGCTGAGGGGAGTGACAGAGATACTAATTCTCTGATACTTTCAGCTTGTTCTAGGGAAAGCAAAGTGGGCTCTGGTGACCAGAGAAGGTCCCCAGACAAAGAGAGCCTGATGTGCACTGATGGAGATAATATGGGCTGAGCACCAGCGAGGTTAGCCCCAAGTGCAATTGGCTTGCACACCCAAACTCTTCATAGTCTCCAAGTTCCGGGAGGTGCATGTAGGACAAGGGGAGAGGAAAAACCAAAAAATAATAAAAGTGCAATAATCTGTCCACAGGGTGGACACAGGGTAGCATTTTCTTGGCAACTTCAATGCTTGTACTGCAAAGATTTAAGCTGGAATCAGGCAGAGCACTCAGGTGGGCCTGTAAAACAGACCTGGCGAGAAGTCATGAGTCCAGCAAGGAGGGGACAGGGAAGCAGCTACAGAAACTTAGTCTCTGTGACTAAGTATCAGCAGGGGGAGGCTGCAACCAGCACAAGGTCCAGGCAGACAGATGCCAGAGAGAAGCAGGGATCTGGAGACTGTAACATCTAGTGAAGAGCTCTTGGCAGGGAAGACTTTTATTTCACCCAATTCTTAGCCTCAGCTCTGCATTGCTGAAATTTCACTCAGAGGAATAGATGCTGAAATCAGTTTCTATTCTTCCCTGAGTGAAGAAGCACACCATGGAAGACAGCATGGACATCAACCTCGACCAAATAACCCACAAACAACCCAAGTAAATGTCATTTATCAAGGTATCAACCATGTCTGTCCAAACTTGAAGCATATTGTATTACTGGTGGCCCAATACAAACCTAATTTCTCTGGATCATTTATGCATGAGGAAAATGCACAGTAAAAACATTCAGTTCCCTGAGTGTTAAGGCCTTAACCAAACAAAATCCCAGCATTTGAAGGGTATTTGACATTAAATATAAATCTAGATATTTTTTATTAGCTCTCAGGAGGGTGGAGAAATGCTAAGATATGAAAGTTTATCAGCTTCTTTAGGAATGTAGCAGGTTTTGGGTTGCTACCTGGCTTGAGTACAGACCCATTGTGACAACTTCCCCTCTGCCACTCTCCATCCTGAAAGGTCATGGCAGAGGCAAACTTTAAAATGAAAAATAAAAGTCTGGGCAGTTTGACTAGTATAACCACTATGGAAAACTGTTTGGAGATGTCTCAATCTTCTAAAAATGGAGCTTCCATATGACCCAGCAATCCCATCCCTAGGTATCTACCCCCAAAACACAAAAACATTGATTCAAATAGATACCTGCACCCCCATGTTTATTGCTGCTTTATTTACACCTGGAAAGACATGGAAACAATCCAAATGACCAAAAATGGATTACTGGATTAAAAAGATGTGGTACATATACACAATTGAATATTACTCAGCAGCCAAACAATCACACATAAAAAACACGCCTTTTGCAGTAACATGGATGGAGCTGGAAAAGATCATGCTTAGTGAAATAAGCCAGAAAGAAAAAAGAAAAAATACCAGATTGTTTCACTCATAGCAGGAGTATAACTAGGCAAGAAAATAACAATAATAAATAGCTTTATACCAGAGATATTTTATGGGGTAGAGTGGGGAATGGGATCAAAAAACAGTGCAGGGAGCTAAATGCATGGGACTATGGTGATGGCACACAGGTGCTTTGGTGATGGGAAGCCCATGGGGTTTACAATTGAGATGAAAAAAAATGTACAAAATGATGTAAAAATAAACTATTATATTATTTTTTTAAAACGTCTGGACAGTTTGAGAGACAAGAGGGTCTATGTTGGAGCAAAAGCTGAGGTGGAAAACTTAGCAGAGGACACCCTTTTTCCTGGAACAGGCAAGGAAGGTCACAGGGCACAGCCCCAGGCCAAAGAAAGGTCTTTGCTGCCCAGGGTAGAGCATCTACTCTCTCAGGATCCTTCCTGTAAGATTAGAAACCTCACTACATAAGAAAGCAAGGCTTTTACTCAAAAGCCAGACAGACCAGATTTAGATTTTGAGATGCTCCCAATATACAGTCTCCCATACACGATTATAATACAGATTGTTCAACATTCCTCCATCTTACTATCTTTTTTTTTTTTTTACAGATTCTATTATTAAGTTGTTGATGTAGCCACTTGGTTTCCTATTGCTTCTGTTTGAGTCATCATATAACAAATGGCCCTGATAGGTTATAATTCTACAATTACAGTGCCTAATACAATCTATATGCGAACTAGCACAAAACTGTTGAGAAGATCTGTTTACATTTTAGTGGTATTTTAAGATAAACCTTTTTGTTGTATGAGTTTCTTTTGAAGCTATACTGTATATTATTTTTCAACAGAGCCATTTGGTTTATATCCCCCACTGCTTATTCAATTTCAATGCATCTAGTCCATTTGGGATACTAGTAAAGTCTTGATGGGATTATTTATAGTCTGATATTAGAAATGTACTGTTCCACAAAATTGAGGTCTGAGTAATTTTATTAGAGTAGTGACATCTACCATTTCTGGACTCTGGTTTTCTAGTTAATATGAGTGGGTGAAGCACAGTAGAGGAGAGAGGGCTGAGTGGCAGGAGAGATTCTGATTCTCGTCTTGGTCCTCACAGGGCAGGGCTTCAGGGACTTTAAGAAAGTTACGGAGAGCTAGATAGTGCCAGTGTTCAGGAGGTTGGCAGGCAAACACCAGGACAACCTGTTTAAGAAACTCCACTGGGAAGAGAGATAGGAAAATGTCAGAATACTTATGCAAGGCCAGAACTTAACTGCATTGAAGGATACAGACACAAGAGGCTGAGATAGTCCCAAACCAGTATTCAAAGCAGGATACAGTTCAACTGCTAGTGCTTTCAAGTGAGTTCATGTCTGAGCAGCTGTTAATCTGCAACAGTTTGGAGTTCAGAGTTGAGATAGATAATAAGGATGTGTGTGTGGGGGGGGGGCAGAAATTCACCCTGGTGCTACAAGGCAGGCTGGGAATTTATAGCCCGAGGTTAGAACGGAAGGAATAGCAACAGCAACGACATGATGTGACATCATTAAGATAATGGAATCGACTCCTCAGGCATGTTTTGTGCCACATCTGAAAGCGGAGGTCTAGAGGCCTCACTTTTACAGTCTCTGGTGAATAGAGCGGGGAATCAGGAAAACATTACATGCCTCCTTGATGTTTTGCATGTTTTCCCTTTGCAAAATGAAGGGCTCAGACCAGAGCTCTGGGAGTGACTCAGAATCTAAGATTCAGTTATTCTACTGATTCTCTGATGTCAACTATGAATTGTTCAAGGCAGGACAAATCGCATATTGCAAAAGTTAGCATGACTTTCTTATGTCAGTTATATCAGAGTTAATGCAGCATTTATATCATCATGGGATTTATTTAAAAGGAACTATAAATATTGAATCTTTTCACTCAGCTTTAATAAAAATTGAAATCCCTTTCTCATTTAGCAGAATAACAGTTATGCTAAGCTTAGTAGTAAGAGTCAGTTCAAAGTATTTAGCATGTTTAAATAGCACTCTGGTGAAATTGTACAATTGGAAAACACCATAGAAAGTCCAACTGATAAATTTTCACGTACTATTTAAACAACAGAAACAAATGAAACAAACATCCAGAATTTATATTACACGTGCCTAAAGACAACAGTGAAAAGAAAGATTGTACATGGCACATGATTTAAGGATACTGGGATAGATCCATGGCCCCAATACCTGGCTTCTAACACACAAAGAAGGCCCTCCTGAGGCTAGAGCTGAGTGTTTCCAGGGAGGACTGGCATGGCTGATGTGGGACTGTGAGAAAGCCAAGAATCAGCTCTAAACATTCCCACTAACTGGGTGATCTTGAACCAATTTTCTCATGTCTTTGAGTTGTGTGCCTTATTTGCTAAAGAGGGCATTTAAGCTCACTTCAAATGTTAGGATTCTAAGAGGTCACATTTACACTTTATTTGACAAACATTTAGTGCCTCCTGCCTATGTGTTAGACTCTATGTCATGGACTCAGACACCAAGACAAATCAATCAGCCTCTGTGGCCTCAGGGAACCTTGGTCTAGCTTAGGGTCTAACAAGGACATTGCTAACTACTAAGCTGAGTGAAGACTGGAGAAGGCAGCACAGAATGCAGTGAAGACAGAGAAAATGTCCCCTGAATAAACCAAAGGAACACACTGAAGGTTAGAGGCTGTTCGTCTCAGGTTTGGCTTCATGATGGGACCAAAATGGCTCTAGGAGAATATGATGTAGTGATGAGAATACAGGTTCAGGTATTGTCTAGTGACATACCATAATGGCTAAGAGCACTATTTTGTGATTCCAAAAACCAAGACTAATGATATGTTCTTTGCTGGCTTGGTATGAGGACATAAGTAAAGTAACGTACAAGGGATAGCAGTAAATGCTGCATGATTAGTTATTTTCATTTTAATGAATATGCAAGCTATTTAAAAGAGAAGCCAAAAACCCAAGAAGACACACCTTTAATCTTTAAGAAATTTGTTGAAAGGGTAATATTTGATTGGGTGATTAACTTTGAAAATGTTTCATTGGTCTCATAGATTCCTCTCACGTCTCAGTATATATTTTGTTCCAGCCTGTGTTGGAATAAAGAAAATGAACTAATTCAAAAGATCCTCTGCTATGAGAAAAACTACCATTGTTCTCCCAGTTGCTGAAGAGGCAAAACATCAAGAGTTCCTTCAATCTAGTGGTGAGTCAGTCGACTGAGGCCGACTTGCCCTGTCTATGGCAATACACTGCCAAAGTCACTGAGGATGTGCTCATGTGGCTAGTGAACAGAGTCCCTACCACTCGAAACTTCCAATTTGATGCAGAAAACAGATACTAAGCACACACCACCAAGAGCTCTGAAGAGATGAAGTAAGGTAATGGGAAGACCATGACAGAAAGGAGCTGCCTTACCTGGAGTGTGAGAAAGGATTCTCTGAAAGCTGACATTTGAGTTGCAAATCAAATGATGAGAAGATGGCAGCCGTGTGACAATTTAAGGAATAGAATTCCAAGCAGTAGGAACAGAAAATTAAAAGCCCTGAGAAAAGAACAAACTTGATGTATCCTGTAGAAAGAACAGAAATCAGCTTGGAGCACAGTTAAGGAGTTAGGAGTGGAGGATGGAGGGGCTGAGGAAGGGGAAGGCAGGAGCCAGATTGTGTGGGTTCTGTTAACAAGTCCTGTTAACAAGCTCTATTATAGGCTCTGTTAAAAACGTCTGGATTTTATGCTGGTTATAATGGGAAATCACTGAGGATATTTTAGCAGGGGCATGTGACAATATTATGTATGCCTAAGAAATGTGACTGAGTGTCCTGCAGAGGAGAAAGGACATTAGGCGGCTGTGGTTGGCCAGAGTATTAAAGAGTTGAAATGGCTTAAACTAGGCAAGTCAGAGTTAAAGGTCATTAAAAAAAGGCCAGATTATGGGTAATGCTAGAGCAGAGACAACTGAATTTATGACTGGATCAAATGTGAGAATGGAGGAAAGAAAGGAATCAATAGTGAATTGGCAAGGTATTGGGCATAAGCAACCATATGGATATGGTGCCATTCACAAGGACAAGAGGTAGGCATAGATAGTGGGGAAGGGAGGGGGAGGGGAGATATAATGAAGAACTATGGAAGAAAGAATGCATAAATACTGAGGAGAAAGGAAACTCATTGTTTACTATTTTTATGGACCAGAAAGACATACGTGCTTCTAAAATTAATATTCAATGACATTAATAAACAATAGTATAACTCATCATTTGAATTACAACTTTACATGTTTTATAATTAATAATTGAACAATTAGAATTTACCCTTAAAATGTTTTGATTATAAGTGGGGCACA
Source organism: Condylura cristata (assembly GCF_000260355.1). NCBI lineage: Eukaryota > Metazoa > Chordata > Mammalia > Eulipotyphla > Talpidae > Condylura > Condylura cristata. The sequence continues at coordinate 25,457,781 of NW_004567115.1, forward strand.
TAATTAAAATATCTTACATCTGCAAGATATAAATGCTTTCAAAAATAATTTTTTAAAAGATTTGTTTTATAATTTATGTATACAAGAGCTAGGAAGTGCAGGAGGTGATGGGGAGAGGATTACAGAGACAAAAGTGGGAAGTAGAACAGGCAGGTTGACTGAAATGCACTGTTCAGGGGAGCAGCGGGTGAGACAGAAGTGGTTTGCAGTGCTGGGTGGGTCAGCAGTCTGGCCAGGGATTGAACTTGTGCTGCAGTGGCTGCTGAAATATTCATAGTGCTAAGAATTAAAAACTTGCACCACCAGGGAGATCCTCAAAAATGATTTTTAACACTGAATTATTCCTTTCTTATTCAGAATTTGGATCTCATGAGAAAAGCATCTTTTATTTTTTGCACATAGCAATAAGTACTCTTTGTATTCAATAAGTCTGTTATTCAAATTTTATAATTGATATAGTTCTTAGATAATTTCTTAGAGAATTATCTGAGAGGATAGGGAAGAAGCTAAAAGTAAGTTTCTAGAGGTAAAAGCATGAGGTCAAGTGATTTACTGCTCAAAGGTTTCAATTCTGACTTTGTGGTTGCAGCAGATACCACCTGCTGAGAGGGAATGTAGAGAAGGTTAGGAAGAGACTTCAAAGAAACTATACAATCTGAGTTTTCTGTTCACAGGGAGTGGGAAAGAATATTATATGGAGACGCTTAGGAGGATGAGTCTGAGTTAAGAGCTAAGGAAGGATTTTATCAATTTTAATGATCCAAGGTGATTTTCCCTATTAGAACCTTGATGTCCCAGTCACAGGAAAGAATGTGAAGACCCCTGTATAGCTTCAGCTAGACTGCCTGTGGATTTGTGAAGAAAAGTGCTAGTAAGCGATGTATGGGAGATATAGAGACATTGATGTCTGGGTTAAATAAGAAGTGAAACGAAGCCAGAAAAGAGTTGAGAAGACAGTAACATATGGGTCAAAAGACTAAAAATCCTAACATTGAATAACACGATTTTTGGAAAGCATATTATGCAGTAAGTAATATATTAAGTATGTCACAAATATTACTATGTTTCTTAATAACTTCATAAGGTATAACCCACAACCACTTCTATGATAAGCTCAGAGAAGTCGAATAAATTATCCAAGGTCATACTGTTAAGAAATGCTGAAGCTAGAAGTCTCAGCCCTGTCATCTGTTATATTACAAAATCACATGGAAAACAGTAGAATAAGAAACTACTTTGTGTTCAGTAGGCTGTGGTATGAACATGAAATTTTAGATGGAAAAGAAATTTCTGGAGGGAGTGACAAGAACATCTAGAAACGTAAATGGAAGGCATCAGCCTCAAAGGAGCATGACTACTAATTTGAAGCAGGAAGACTGAAATTTCAAGAGGCATTAATAAGGTAGGAGGAAGTAAATATTACTTTTGAATTCTGAGATTTAAAGATAATGAAAAATCAGGAATAGCCACTAGGGGAAAATGCCACCTCAAATCAACACTTTCCAGACTCACTGCTACTTAAAATCCAAATCTAGGGCCCTCCCTGTTGACGCAGTGGGTTAAAACAAGCCCTAAGATGATAAAGCCACTTGAGCATGAGTTTCATCCTTGCCCCGCAGGTGACCCATGTGGCCCAGTAGACCTCTCCTGTCCAGCCCGCTGCTCCCCTCAGCAGTGTACTTCATCAGTCTGCTCTGCTCCCCACTCTGTTTCTGGTGAATCCTCTCACCGTCCCTGCACCTCTGGCCTGTACCCCAGTTCTGCATGCATAAAAAATAAATCTTAAAAAAATAACTAAATATATAGTGATAAATATACACTGTATTAACATACACTGGATAAATTTACATTGGAAATAAAGATCACATTTCTATGGAAAATAATAAAGACATCATGATCTGTAGATAGAAATCATGTAGAAAGTCTTACACAGAACCTTCCTTTTCAATTTTAATTTCTTCTACTTCCTCTCAAGGTCCATTTAATGACTTGTTGCTCTAGATGAAGTTTCAAGTTACGTATGTTGGTTCATCTACCTGGAGTCATATCCAATCTTCAGCCACTTTTACCCAAATTTTCATGTTTGGACAAATTTACATCTGATGTGCTTTCTAGAGAGTGAGTATAGGTTAAAATCTGAGTCTAATGTATCTTTGTATATCTGTAGTACTTACAACAGAGCTTTGAGTATAATAGGTTATGAAAAGATATTGGTGAGGGATAAATAAATCTGGACTAGAATACATGGTAAGGGAAAACTTTGTTTCTGAGCATATACATAATCATAGAAGTGGGCAAGTTATCAGAAGAAAATAGGTTTAAAAATGAGGAACAAGAGGTGGAGGTAGAGTGGAGGAGAAATGAAGGACAGTGTTAAATGTCTCCTGTGTGCTGAATAAAAGAGAACTAAGCTGTACCAGCTCTACAGTGGCATTGCAAACCTTCGGTCCTACTAAAGCACATGATTTGTATGAAGATATCTATGGATATATTCATGGAGTCACTTTCTGGGGTGAAATCTGGTCCCTGACCAAACAACTTTAAAGTTTGGTATGAGATACAGGGATTACTGTACAAAAGCAATACATATCACTATTTCAGGAGCGAGAAGCAAAGTTTTGCAAAAAGAATGCCATCCTCACCCATAGTTCTACAGCTTCCCTCCTATAAAGTGCCATTTGAAAATGTAAAAACAATATTCTTACAGAAATAAGAAAATAAAAAAAGAGAGCAAAGTATCACCAGTGGCTTGACTAATGGTGCCTAAAAGATATAATCACACAGAACCTTAGAGAGTACCTTATTTAGAATAAAGTTCTTTGCAGATTCTGTTAAGGCAAGGACCGGGAGATGAAATCTTAAATGTCTTTCCTTCACTTCGCAGTCATCTCTTTTTCCCAGCCATCCATTCGAGGCAGCATTGGCTAGATGGCTGTGCCTTATGTGACCTCTGACCACTCTCCGAGGGCAATGGGCTCAGCGTTCTTTAGCTGAGCTGAACAGGAAGGGTGTGCTATTCCACCGCCTGGTTTCTAGTTTCTTGCTAAGATTAGCAACAACAACTCGAGTTATTCATGGTCCAGCTGCCTGTGTGCCTGGACAGGACATCACCATGCTCCTTGTTTATGTCAACTTCTGCTCCTCTAGATGGTAGAGACACTTCATTACTCTGGCTCTACATGGGTAAGCTGTTCTGTAGCTCTTCCTATACCATACCTCTACTCTGACAATCCTCTTAGAAGCTCCCAGGCACTGTTTCCAGCATATCTGGACCCCATCTATTCCACAAATAAAGCAAGAGCAACTTGGAATGGCTAACCCTCAGGCCTTCCTAGCTGCCCACATTATGCTCACATGACTTGGAGGGTGCTATTCTTCTATAAGCTGATATGGCAGGGGGAATCTCCTGCCCTAACTGTCACTGTCACTAAACATGCTTCTGCCCAAATATCTCTCCATCTTCTTGCCATCTCCTTTTCTCCAACCTCCTCTGGTCCCTAGTTGTTGAAGTAGTCTCTTTCTTGTATCCTCTGTCTGGCCTCCACAGTGTGTTTCCCTCATAAAGGCCTGTCAGAAGCAGCAGGAGTAATCCAAGGCCTAGAAGACCTGAGTTGAGTTGTCCATGCTTGGTTTTTGATGAACTCATAAGTGTAGATGTAGGAGATAGACTTGGGTGTAATAGGAAAAACGGAGGGTTTTGAAAAACTTTTCTTTCAACAATAAACTAGCTTTTGTGGTCACTGTATTATTACACAATCATGTATTACATGTCAAATGATTAATATTAATTCCTTTTATTGGCATTTCTTTTCTGTTCTAGAATTATTTTGCTTACCTTGACCAAACCCTCCCAACCCTGGAAGATTCTTAGAACAAGAATAAAGACAACCATTCCCAACCAAAGAGGAAAACACATTGGTGGCAACGACCTACTTTGGTACACTGATAGACCCATTAACTAAAAGCTACTTTTGCCCTTGAAAAATGGTTTCGATGTCATAACTACTATATTAATACAGAGACACACAGCTAGTGGGTTACTGTAGTAAGATTTAACGTGATTGTTTTAGTTTCTTAAGGTTGCCACAACAAATTATTATGAACTGCATGACAACACCATAGAAATTCATTTTCTCATTGTTTGGGGGCCAGAGCTGGAAACCAAAGTCCCACGCTCCAGGAGCATGGAAGGAGCATCTTTCTGGCTTTGTCCATCACCTGGCGGCTCTTCACCTGTGACTTGTATCAAGGTAATCTAGGCCTAGTTTTCATGTGGGACTTTTCTGGTGTTTCTATTTTCCCCTTTTCATCTTACAAGGACATCCATCATTGGATTGAAGGGACACCTTAATCCAAGATCATCTCATCTTGAGACCTTACTTTGCAACATCTACTACATCTTTATCTCAAATGAGGTTCATGTTCTGAGTTTCTAGCTAGTCACATCTTTTGGGGCCAATGGACCCACTAAAGGGGTGTAGCATTCTCTTTTATTACTCTCTTGTTTCTGTAGGGTAGGGTAATACTTTCCTTTAAGATTTACTTATTTGTGCCTACAGAACTGGGGTACAGGCCAGAGGTGTAGGGGCGGTGAGAGGCTTCACCAGAGACAGAGTGAAGAGCAGAACAAGCAGAATGATTAAGTACACTGCTGAGGGGAGCAGTAGGCGGGGTCAGAAGATGTCTGCCATGTGGTCACCTCTGGGTCCAGGGATCAAACTTGCACTGAAGAGGCTGTGGCTCACTTGCAAAGTTGTATCCTTACCCGTTGTGCCACCAGGGGGGGCCCCTAGGGTAATAATTCTATATTGTCAGATGATAATATGAAAGAGATAGAATAAAAGGACTTTCAAAAAATCTTTAAATTCATGGATTAGGATGATTTCCTGTGATGGGTAGTGGTATATATATTTATATGAAGAGATGTGAGCAAGTACTCTGTAGGTGAAGGTTTAATTTTTAAAAATGCATATATTTAAATAATGGCTAAAAGTAAGCTTTAAAACTATAACAGAGGGCTCTCCCTGGTGGTGCAGAGGGTTAAAGCGCAGCACTGAGAAACTAAAGCCACTTGCACATGAGTTCGATTCCCGCCTGCCCCAGAGGTGACCACATGGCGCGGCAGACCTCTCCTGACCCACCCGCTGCTCCCCTCAGCAGTGTACTTCGTCAATCTGCCTGTTCTGCTCCCCACTCTGTCTGTGGTGAAACCTCTCACCGCCCCTGAGCCTCTGTACTCAGTTCTGTATGCACAAATAAATAAATCTTTAAAAAAAAAAAATCTATAACAGAGACTCCCTGGATAGACAAGGGTTAAGTTTCAGCAGTATGAAACTGTTTGCAGCAACTGTAGTACGACTTTGATCCCTGGACAGGGAGATGACCTACATGGCACAGCAGCCCTATCTCACAGCTCCTATCGCACTCACTGCTCCCCTCAGCAGTGTACTTCAGTCAATCTGCCTGTTCTATTCCCCACTCTGACTCTGGTGAATCCTCTCACCCACCATACTTCTGGCCTATATCCCAGCTCTTGGATGCATAAATAAATAAATTTAAAAAATAATAATAAACCGGCCCTCCCTGGTGGCACAACGGGTTAGGATGCAGCACTGCAAGCCAGTCGCAGCCGCTTCAGTGTGAGTTCTATACTCCACCCCGGAGGTGACCACATGGCACAGCGACCTCTCCTGTCCTGCTCACTGCTCCCCTCAGTAGTGTACTTCATTAATATGCCTAGAACATTCTGCTCTCCACTCTATGGTGAATCCTCTCACCACCCCTGCACTTCTGGCCTGTACCCCAATTCTGTATGCATACATAAATCTTTTTTTTTAAATAAATAAATCAATTACAGAAATAATTTCCTTTTGATCCATCAGGAGTTAGGTACATCAAAAGACCCTATATATTTATTTTAAAGATTTTATTTATTTATGCATCCCAGAGCTGGGGTACAGGCCAGAGGTGTGTGGGCTGAGAGGACGCACTAGAGACAGAGTAGAGAGCAGAATAGGTGTATTGACTGAAATACACTGCTGAGGGGAGAGAGCAGTGTGAGAGATAGGAGAGGTCCGCCATGCCATCTGGGTCACCTCCTAGCCAGGAATCAAACTCACGCTGCAGTGGCTGCAGAAGCTTCACAGTGCTGTGCTTTAACATGTTGCACCACCAGGGAGGCCAAGACCCTATAGATTTAGATAAAAGTTTCCTTTCTCTATGCAGCTAAATATAACTGAATGAATATTCTCATTTTTCTTTCCAGGTTTCCCCTTAAATAGTTGGGGAGGAATAATTTCTATTTACTAGACCTCCAAAAAAGTCTTCTCATAGTCCTGAAACAGTCCTCAGAACACCAAGGCAATTAATTTCTCATTCTTAATTTTACCCAGATATTTAAAAATAAGCCAGTGCAGGAATATGTACATCAAACAGTGATTCTACACACATTTAAGAGATTCCAGAAAGTCTGATTCTGTGATGAGGAGTTGCATAGACATGTACCCTAGTTGTAGGTAAAGGTTTCCTATCTGGAGCACTTATTTTCTATGGTGATTTTTAACTTCAATTACATCTTTGCATTCTCATTACCTTCTGATCGTTCTACATAAAGGCCCAAGAATTTCAAATACCAATAATCTCAGACAATAACCTATGTGGAAAAATGGCTTAGGAATGAAATCATCCACATGTTTATAGAAAAGACACCAGTGCCTGATTTATTTTGCAATCTGCAGATTCTGCCATCTCCACATCCCTTCAGCACCTTGTACATTACTTGTTATAGATTAACTCACATACATTTACAGGTATTTCCTAGTGATATTTCTGGAGTCCAGTCATATGTCTCTAGTCTGTCTTCCCATTTAGATGATGGATGATCTTCTCCCAGGCAACAGCAGCGATTTCCCAGTGGTCCATCTGTAAGTTACTTAGCTACTAACACACATAACTAAATTCCAATCTGATGAACAATAGTGCTCCCAGGTTTTCTCTTCCAAGCTTCAACAAACTATTTCCCTTTGTATAATATTTGAGAGGCCCACTCAGCTAAGGCACCAAAAAATAAAAGCTAGCTTTGGAAATGATTCATCATCGCTTTCTTCAGGTTCTCAAACACAAGTGGCGAGATTGGATTCGGGAAAATTTTCTAACTTCCTTCTCTCTTACTCTACATTCTTTTCTTTCCTGCTTCCTCCTGTGTGTTCTGTGGCTCTTTTCTCTTTAAAATACACCCTACCTCACCCCACCCCACCCCACCCCACCCCACACAGATACAAAGTCACATATACTTGAGCTCCAACTATGTTCCAAAAATATCCCATCCTCTCACAAAAGCAATCAAAATCCCCATTTCCTGGTAATAGAACACACTTAATATTTATTTAAAGTAATTCCCACTGAAGAGTGCCTGCAGTATTCCAGCAAGAGAGTCAGATTTCTATTTGCTATCTTATTCACTAATTCTGTGACCTTGCAAAATCACTTCTGCATTTTTAATAACTTCCTCCTTAACTTTGCTAGGATGACCAATAAGATTCCAGAAAACATTTGTGATTTAGGGTAAGTGGCTGTTAGACATACTTTATGAATACGCTCCATTTAAAATGCAAAGTTTATTAGGTCAAATGAACTATATTTTCAAGACAAAGACTGAGTTCTGAATGTTGACCTTCCTACCGCTGCCTATCAGAAAGTATCAGTACCTAGGTCCTTTACTGAGCTTTAGACATTGGAGTAAACTTTTTAGCAAACTACTGTAAGATGTATTACAAAAGTGTAAACCCAGCAGCCAAAATCAAGGATATGTCCAAAAGGCTCTGGTTATTTCAAATATATTTCTGATTACTTTATTCCTTTTTCATTTAATACACCTGGGGAAATTCTAAGAAATACTGAGTATGTAAACACACACACACACACACACACACACACACACATTTCATATGCCTTTTGTTCTTGAGAAACAGGTTTGAATTCACAGAACTGATTGCAACTGAAAAGCTGACCCCTCCAAGCAGTCAGGGTTGAAGTATCAAGCACAAAAGCTCTCAGTTTGGGAAAAACCATCATCTCTGACATAAAGTCAAACAGTTGCTTCAAACCCTGTACATATCCATCACTATTTTTAAGAATGTACTCAATTTATTCTGACAAACACAATCAAAATTGCCTTACAATGGATTTTTTCTTCTTCTTCTTTTTTTTTTGGTGTTCAGCAGGTCAGCTTTAAATGCCTTCACATTCCTTTGACTGCCTCCTATTATTCTTTCAGAAAAATAAACAACTTAGTAAAGGAGGATAATTTGCTGTGCTGCTAGTGTCTGGGACTTTAGGAGGAGAAAAACAGGGAGGCAATCACAAGTGACATAGCCTAGAGGAGCTCATAATTAAATAGTAGAGCTGGGAGTACCGAGGAGGAACCATTGAGGATGGATCAATGGGTAGGGACGAGTTTGTGTCTCAGATAATCAAGGAACTGTCTAACAGGTACATTTGGGGCATTGAGGAATCTTTTATGAGGGATTGGAACACTAAGATCAATTTTAATTTCACTGAATTCTTAAGATGCAATTGCCAAGTTTTTTAATGAAAACCTTTCATCTTTTTTAACAAACGCCTCCCTCCAGAGGGAGTCACAGTACCTTTTTCTGATCTGAAAGCTGCCAAATGCAGAACTAGATAGCCTTAAAAAGTAATTGCTTCTTTAGCTTTAGTGTAGTTCCTGAAAAAATAACTACCTTCAAAAGTTCCAAAAAGAGGAAGATAGTCTGAATCTGAAATATATCTATATCTGTATATCTATATCTATCCATATCTATATCTATCTATCTATCTATCTATCTATCTATCTATCTATCTATCTATCTATCTATCTAAGACATAGATTTCTTTAAAAAAAAAAAACTCTGTAATTCCCATTGGGTTACACATACCCTGTGAAATGGCTTCTTTGGCTTGAAGGTACATTTTCTCGGCCAAATTGCAAGCACTGGAGAAGGGGTTAGAAAGAATACTATAGTAATATGACCAAAATAAAATAAAAAATCATTTTCATATTATCCTCAGGTTGGGACCAATTTTACAGAGACAATAAAAGTCAATAGTTATCATAAGAACTGCTGAGCACCACATCAGAAATGTGGTGATGAGACTGACTCAGACTTGAAGAGGCTGACATCCCCAGTAAATGTGTGATTTCTACATTCAAGCTTCTGAATCAACCAGTGTCTGGAAAACAGTGAGATTAAATAAGGTGCAATTCCTTACAGTTAATGTACCTGTCATACTGTCTTGTGTGTGTGTGTGTGTATGTGTGTGTTTCTGTGTGTATGTGTGAGAGAGAGAATGGTTAATAAGATAATAAATAAAATTAAATTTTAGGGACATCACCCCCCCCCACCCACACACACACACACTGGCTCACTGGATTCTATGGGTCATTTCCTGCAGTAGAAGCTACACACTCAGACTCTTAACATTTTTGGTAAATGACTACTTTGAAGAACACTGGAATCACTCAAGTGTGGTGTGCAGAGGGGTCCTTCCCAGGTTTACCATGATACTATGTGCTAATACTTGTGATACTGGTGAGTAAAGTAATAAATACTTAGCAAGGGGCTTATTTGGGGGTGTTGGGAAGCGTTTCAGGCCAGCAACTACAGGATTATACTATCTATATTTATTTAATGGAGAGGGATTCTTTCATTGCACAGTTAGTAAGGATTAAAAACACTTCTGGCCCTCCCTGGTGGCGCAGCGGGTTAAAGCACTGCATTAAGAAGCTTAAGCCACTTCTACATGTGTTCGATTCCCTCCTGCCTCGGAGGAGATCCACATGGCATTGCAGACCTCTCCTGCCCGCCCGCTGCTCCCCTCAGCAGTGTACTTCGTCGATCTGCCTGTTCTGCTCCCCACTCTGTCTCTGGTGAAGCCTCTCACCCTCCGCATCTCTGCCTGTACCCCAGTTCTGTATGAATAAATAAATCTTTAAAAAAAAAATTTTAATAAAAAAAAAAAACAAAAAAAAAAACACTTCTATTAGGGGCCCTCCCTGGTGGCGCAACAGGCTAACGCACAGCACTAAGAAGTTAAAGCCACCTCGCACGAGTTCGATCCCCGCCTGCCCCGGAGGTGATTCCACATGGTGCGGCAGACCTCTCCTGAGGTCTGGCTGGTCCCCTCAGCAGTGCACTTCGTCAATCTGCCTGTTCTGCTCCCCGCTCTATTTCTGGTGAATCCTCTCACTGCCCCTGCACCTCTGGCCTGTACCCCAGCTCTGTATGCACAAATAAATAAATCTTTAAAAAGAAAAAAAAAAACATTTCTATTAAGAGAGGAAATCCAGAAAGAGTCCCTTCTATATTCTTCTATATTACAAAATTACTTAATAGACAGAATGTATCTTTTATAAGGAAGCACAGCAAGGAAGAGAAGATGGAGGAGACAGTGTAAGGATAAACAGGCATCAAAACGCGCACAACATGCAAGTGGGAGCGCTCAGGTCAAACTTCATCCACTGTTCAATTTTTCAGTTTTTGAACTCTGTCTATATATGACAGCCTCAGAAAAAGCATCTGGTGCTTTGGAGAAAATGGAACATGAGCAATAGGGTCAGAGATTAATATATGCACTGTTTAGATTTCCTATTAAATAGGGGAATGCTGAGTGAATATATGAGGTCATACTTGGAGGAATAAAAAATACTGAATAGGAAGCACATTATAAATACTAAGTGCAATATAAAAGCTTTTATGAGTTCATAGTTGTAATCAATTACAGAGTAACATAGTTGTGATCATTCTAATGCAGAACTACTAAGCCTTTCTCCAACAATGGAATAATTACTACATTCGATGCTAGCAGTGGGTGGCTGTCACTACGTGCAGATCCTGCTCCAGGAGCAGAGAATATTGCCACAGAAAAGGCAGAAAAACATTGGCTGACCACTCACTAGAGGGAATCCTTGCATTTAACTTTACTATTGTCTTACTATTTCTTGTCTGTGGTACTTCATACATTAGATCTATTTATGAAAACTGGGGATACACCAAGCATATTCTAGTCAAGTTTCTTATAGGCTTTGGTATGAGTATGGAGATACTTTGTGAGAGGGAAGACTAGCCAGCGCTGATGCACAGGTGGCTCGTAGTTCCTTAGTTATGGAGGGATACCATGCTTACACAAAGCAAGTCCTTGGGTAACAATTAATGAAATTCAGAATGTGCTGTTACCTTTCTTTGTTATAGGGGGATTTCTAACCCTCCATAGAGAAGTGGAAAGACACAATCCTGTGTCTTTTAAGTTCAGCCATGCTAAAGTTGCATTTTGCCAAATATTTTTCTCTGAAAAAAAATGGGGAGGGCATGTGAATGAGAGAAGGCAAGAATGCTAATACAAACATACACACCTACCACAAATTATTTTAAATATATATATATCAGTGTCCCTGCTTGCCTGGGCCTAAACGTCACAGTTTTGAAGGTAACTGCTTATCCCAAACTAACAAAAGGTTATAGCTAATCTATCTACACACACATACATGCACACACACATTCATATGTACATATGCACATATGTATGTGTGTATTTGTGTACTGTTACACAAAAGAAAGATCCAGGAGGAAACTCAGGTGAGTTAGAAGTTTTAAAAAAGAGAAAGAATAACACAAGTTCCCTTTCTCTTTTTCTCCTGACCTCTCCCTTTCCCTTAGATCCATCTTAATGTTAATGGAAAAGGTACTGAGAATATAAGCGAGACGCTTGCTGGAATCCAACATAAGCATATATTAAGTGACATCTGAAAGACACAGTTATGAAGTACAACAATGCCTTCTCCTTGACTAAGCAGAATCAACATCACTATTCTACCTGTTACCTTTCTTTGTAAATTCTTATCACAAAGATGAAATCAATGTCTACTAATGAGGAAATGACAAAAACATTTCTAAAAATTTCTAGGTTATACTGCCAAGTAGTGTTAAAGATATAGTAAAGCCCTACCCTGGTGTTTCTGGAAAGTTTTTATTTGGAGAAATATGAAATATCTTATCCACTTAGTTCACTTAAAAAACAGTATAGCATATATACTGTAGCAGCTACAAAGTGTGATATACATGACATCCTCAATATTCATAAGCTTTCAAATCAAACTTTTAAATATTTAATACAGTGAAACCCCAATAAGAATCATTCTGTAAGTGTGTTAGATAACTCCAGTATCTCTAGAGATCTGTGTCTAAGTGGCATAAAATAATCTACCTGAGGAGAAAAGTTGAAGCAAGAGTAGTAGTATTAGTACTAATGGCTAGTATATTAAAGCTGACATTAAAAATCCTTCAAAAGATATGAATAGTTTGAATTTTAGATAAACAAAATACCCTATTAGTATATGAATATCTAAATATTTCAAGCTTATTATATATTTATGCTAAAATTATATGTTGTTTATCTGGATTCATAATTAACTAATCATCCTATATTTTATCTGGCAACCCAAGTGGTCATATAAAAACATACCTGTACTAAATAGCACTCCATCATATTGCATTAAAGAATATAGGTACTCAAAAATAGCTGTCTGGGCTATCAAAGACAAAGAATAATGGAAAAATTAAACATTTAGTCATTCAAATTATTATGATGTGGGGCTTTACAATCTGTGAATTTCCAGCAGACTAAGGAAATCAACTACTTTCCTACAGTTGGCTGTCCATATTCCCACTTTTGCCCAAATAGGAGCACCCCTATAAGCCCAGGTGATTTCATTTAGTAGCAAAATAAAGGACTTTTCTTCCAAACCTTATACACAAATATAAATTCTTCCTAGTGAGAGAAACCTGACAGTGTACTTCAGCCTCCATCTTAGAAAAGCTGTTAGCAGAGAGCTAATAATATTCTTTCTATTTCCTTTACTAATGCTGATCTGAGTTAAGACAAGTGGAGTGGAGACAATGTTTATAATAGACTATCAGATTTAGAGCAGGAGATCTCTGTGCATATGCTCACTGGGGTAAATACCATTTCCTTTCTGGTAGCTCTGGAAACCTCACATCCAGGACATATTTCATGAGAGCAAAATGACTGTCCTAGTTTCCCAAGGAAGGATATTTAAAAGACCAAAGTTTTCTCTAGATGAAAAGGTGTGTAGGTGTATTATGCCAAACCTTATCCACCTGTCCTGCTTTTACAGCTTCTGTGAGTGTGGAGCTGTCAGTGTGGAAGTCTTGGAATCGGTTTGGAAATACCTTTGAGACCATGCTCTAGCCTTAGCCATAAGGTGCAGGTGTAAATTCTTGGCAACTTTAGAATTTCTGTCCATTTCTTCATGGCTGTTTTCCCAGTCTGTTTACCTAAGCATATGCCCACACATTAGGTAAGAACTCATCTTGAATAGTTCAGAAGCTGTACTCTGCCTTCTGTCTTCAATTAGAAATGAAAAGCAAGGTGACCAGGAGCTCTGTCTTATGAGTAAAGATAGACAGGTTACACTAGCTATTCACTCCTCCCCACTATGAAGGAGATTCTGTCTATTAAAGCAAATTTATATGTGACACTTGGGAAAACATATTCCTTTGGTAATGTCAGTGACCACTTTATCTTTGATAAAGATAGCATGATGGGTAATATCTTCAGGATCACTCACTAAACAAATACTTCCTTAGTGTGTCTCAAGCAGCAGCACTTGGTTAAGTGTTAATAATACAGTAATGGAACAAAGGTACAAAGTCCCTATTACACAGAGCTCACAAAGGGAAAAGATGTGAAAAGTTGTTGGCTGACATTGTAATGAATGTTGCAACAGGAAACCACTGTGTAGGGGTTTCCCTGTGGGGAAACCTAGGAAGGGAGCTTAGACTGGAAGCACTTTAGAAAGATGCCTGGAAGACACTCCTCGAGAATCTACCCAACAAAGTATATATGCGTGTGTGTACACACTCATGCACGTGTCCTAAAAGAGAGGAGTAATGGTAGTGTTCAAGAATAGAATTATACAAAGATTCATAAGGAAAAAATGATTTCAGTATGGGTAGACTGTAAACTGAGGTTGAGGGATTTTAGAGGTGATGCTGGAGAGAAAAAAGGGAACCAGATACCATAATCCTTTCCAATAATATTAAGTTTAAACTTTCTCCTGAAGGCAATACTGAGCTTATGAAGGTTTTTAACCAGGGTAATAGCCTAATGAGATTTGTATTTTATCAAAATCTCTCTATTTGCCAAATGGGAAATATATTGAAGAGAGAAACCATTAAGGAAAGAGTAGAGGAATGATAAGCCAAAGGACAATGATTGGTTTGAAAAAAATAAATAAAAGGGAGGAAAAAAATCAGAGTAAGCAAGGAACTCAGCACACAGATCTTGGTTTCACATGCCACTCTGGGGTGGGAGGGGACAAAAAAAAAAAAAAAAAGAACCAGGACACCTTCCATAAATGGCTGATTCTAGGATTAAGGAAGGGAATTAACAGAACTAACCTCAAGCATCTTGTATAAGAAAGTAAGGGAGAACAAAGAAACCAGTCTCTCTCCCACAATAATGAAAGTTTATCAAAGGGATTTAGACATTAAAAATGTGTTTAAAACTTAAATCTAGAACAACTAGAGCACATATGAGTTATAATCAAAAGTGTTAAATAAGTAAATCCATGAGCTAACACTGATAGAATTACCGAGTAAACAAAGAAAATAGACAAATCTCCCATACAAATTCCAAATAATTTATATAGGCAGTCTACTCTGAAGGAGTTATAAAATCAATCCTAAGTATGGGTGGTGTATAGTGATTATTTTCCAAGTACATTTCAATCATATGATTATCAGTCAAGTGTCAAGGTTAATCATTATCAATAGTTAGCCATCATAGTTCCAGTATGTATGCTTGATATGATGTGTTGAGTATAAGTCTACCATATTGTCACCAACTTTACTAAGTAAACAGTATGTGAAGGGACACACAGCTTTAGAAAGAGCCACAACATAATGAACAGTGTGTCTAAGAGACTTTTAGAGATTAGAGAAATGAATATAGGTAGTCAGAAAGAAAACAGAGGAAATTTAGGTCTATTATAGTAAGGTTCTTAATTTAAATGAAAACAAAATAGATCAATAAAAGAGGAAATTTATGACCAGTCATATTCTTGTTGGGGTAAAGAATTTTCTTTAGCCCAAGATATGGGTATAGAGAACCTTAAGATAAAAGGAACTACCTGATCGAGAAGCAAGTGGAATGCTTCAAGGTTGGCCAGTAAGATTTCTAGTACTGAGTAATAATTCACACAAGGGAAATGTGTTAAGTATGATGAATGACAACTCAAGAGAGGTGAAGTTTTCATAAGAAAAAAAAATACATTCAAATTACCTGTGAACACCCTTCAAACATCATAAAGTATATAGTGTCGCATGTATACACTTAACTGGAGGAATGTGTATCCAGTGATGTAAAAGTATTATTACAGGGTAATGTTTAAAAAATAATATACTTCTCTTACCAGTAGAATTAATCAGAATTTTCTTACTGGGAGTTATTTATACTATGATAAATAAACATGCCCTCTGTACTAAGTTCACACAAAGAGATGTGTCCCCATTAAAGAAGAAGAATGTTTTGGTCCTTACTGGTTTCATTGGGTCTTGAATTTTATCCCTTCTCAAAATTTCTGCCTTTTAATTCAGCTGTTTGCACATTTATATTTAATATAATATTAAAATGGTTATATTTAGGGCTCTTACTTTTATTATATGCTTCCTGTTTTTCACATTCATTGTTTTTTTCTGTTCTTCCTTTCATTTTATTATTATTATTATGGTTTAACAGTCTTTTAAGAGTATTCAATTTCTCTGTTATCCTTTTAGCTGTACTTCTTTGTATTTTTGATAGTTTCTAAGGAATTTTGCACAGACACACAAACACACATATATATTAACGTTTTGTTCTATTTAAAATTAATATTCTATCACTTCCCATAAATATTAAGAATCCTACAATTCTAGTATTTATGCCATTGTATTTAATTATATTTAATTATCAATTGTATTTAATCCACGTATGCCTTAAAGACAAAGAAGGGTATTCTGCAATGATAACATAGTAAATTCATGAAATTATCTATCTATCTATACCTAAGAACAGGACTGCCAAATTACATGAAGGAAAACTGACAATATCGAAGGAAGAAATAGTCAACTTAAGTTTAATAATTAGAGACTTCAATATCTCACTTTTGAACAACTTGGCAAAAGATCAACAGAGAAACTGAAGAGTTGAACAACATACTAACAGCACAGAACTAACAGATATATGCAAAGGATTCATCAACTGTAGTATCCTTTTCAAGTACACATAATTCTCTCCCAAGGATAGATAATATATGAGGTCATAAAAATGATTCAATAAACTTAAAAGGTTTGTAATCATGCTAAGCATTTTTTTTAGCTTTAACAAAATAAAATTAGAAATGAATAATAAAAAATAAATTTGAGTAATCAAAAAAACACAGGAATTAAATCATACATTCCTAAACAATGACTAAAAGGAGAAGTCAAAAGGGACAACAGAAAAATACATTGAGATAAATAAAAATGCAAATATAAGTATCAAAAATTTGGATGCAGCAAAACAACACTTAAATAACAATTTAGAATAATGAATGCATATTAAAAAAATTCAAGGTCAAAGATCATAATGTAAACTTCTATCTTAAGAATGATCATAGAAAAAAGAGCAACATAAACCCAAAGAAGGAAAAGAGAAATAGATAATAGAGGGGAAATAAATTAAAAAGAATATAGTAAACCAAGTTCTGGTTCTTTGCTTTTTGATGAATTGTAATGATAAATTAAAATGACAAACCTGTAGCTATTATAGACTGACCAAGAGAAAAATTTCCATGTATCTGGGATATTTTGGTTACTATTAGGTAAGTGTAAGGTGAATTCAATTCCTTGGATTTGTAGATTTTTTTTTTTTTGGCAGTTAATCTTAACACATGCATTAAAAAAATTCTAAATGAAAAAAAGAGAGAACTCACAATTTACTAAAATCAGGAATGAAAATGAGGTCACCACTAGTGATCTGAAATAAAAAGGATTATAAGTGAATACAATAGACATCTGTATGCCAACAAATGAATAGTTAAAACTAGATATACTTATAGAAATAATATAGTTAAAATAAATTATAGAAACAAGCTAACAAACCTCATTCATGAAACAAAAAAGAATCTATTAGACATGCAGCATTATGTGTAGCAAGGGAAGATACTGCATTAGTAATAAAATGAGTTCTACAAAAGTATAAGATACAGTACCAATGTAAATATCTTTCTTTATACTTGTAATGAGTAATACATTATACTTATATGAAGAAGAAAATACATGATTTAACAAAATCTTGTGATGTTGAAACTATAAAATTATTGAAAGATAATAATGAGACCTAAATTAATGAATAGTTAGGTTGTTGTATAGGAAGAATTGGTACTTCAATTATTTCTCAAAGTGATCTACAAAATCAACACGCGATCTATTAAATAACTGATGTCTTTTTCAGAGATACTGACAAACTGACCTTAAAGGGTAAAGAAATGAATGGTATTCAAATTAGCCAAAACAGTCTTGGAAGTAAGAAATGAAGTTGGAGTGCTAAAGTATCTTGATTTCAAAACTTACTTCAGTGCTACAGTAATCAAGACTGTGCTGTAGAGTGCTGTTTGAATAAAGACAACTAGATCAATGGAATAGAACTGATAGCCCATAAATAAACCCACACTTTTATGGTTAATTGATTTTCAGAAAGGTGCCAAGAAAATTCAATATGGAAATAGTCTTTGTGAAACACTCTGTATGTACAACTGGATAGCCATGTGCAACAGAATGAGGAAACTCCTACCTTAAGCCAGACACAAAAAATTAATGCAAAATGGATCTAAAACCTAAATTTAACAACTAAAATCATAAAATTCAGAGAAGAAAATTTTTGTGTAAATTTTATGATATTTGAATTGGACAGTGTTTCCTTATATGGCGCCAAGAATGTAAATTAAAAAAAAAAAAGATAAAAAATTTCAAAGTTTGGGCCCTCCCTGGTGGCGCAGCAGGTTAAAGCACAGCACTGAGAATCTAAAGCCGCTTCCGCATGAGTTCGATTCCCGCCTGCCCGGGGGAGATCCACATGGGGAGGCAGACCTCTCCTGACCCGCCCGCTGCTCCCCTCAGCAGTGTATTTCGTCGATCTGCCTGTTCTGCTCCCCACTCTGTCTCTGGTGAATCCTCTCACCCTCCGCATCTCTGGCCTGTACCCCAGTTCCATATGAATAAATAAATCTTAAAAAAAAAAAAAAGTTAAACAGTTAACATGTGCCCAGCAATTCTACCTCAATATATAATCAAGAGGACTAAGATATATATCCAGACAAAATAGTTTACCTGAATGTTCAAAGCAATTTTATTCCTAACTGTCAAGGCTGAAAACAACCCAAATGCCCATCGATCATTGAATGGCTAAGCAAAAGATCACCCAATCAATGGATCTCTATTCTGCAATAAAAATGCATGATGTACAGATACCTACTACAACATGCATGGAACTTAAAAACACCACACTAGATGCCAGACAGAAAAGACATATATTGTGATCCTATGTATAGATGTTTAGAACTGGCAGATTCACAAAGACAAAATGTATATTAATGGCTGCAGAGGGCTGTGGTAAGGGGTGAATGGTGTGGAGCCTCCCAGCCCTCCTATTCTTGGTGCCCATAGTTCAGTTGGTCACGTCTGGTAGGGAGCTCTCACCAGAGCAAAAGTCTGGCATGAGGAATACTGGGAAACCAGTAAGACATTAGGCAGGGATTATGGCCAAAATATCAAGACCAGCTAGAATAGCTTATGTGTAAAGATTAGCAGAATGTTAGGTAAGGATAGGGAATAGAGATCATAAGCTTTGATTGGCATGAACTACGGAGCTCTCCAAGCAACAGCCCGACTGCCCACCCTTGCTTCACCAGCTGACGATCCATCCTGGATAACGCATCCCCACACATGTGCATTCTTCCATCTACTTACTCACTTCCTCTTTAGAATCTGGTTCTAAACTTTCTCTAAAAAATTCAAGACTATCCATAGATTGGGGCTTCACCCGTGCCTCTTGACCTCTTGCTACCTGGACACTAAGTAATTTCTCTCAGAGCTACTTCCAATGCTGCCACCTTTTGATATGGCAAATGGGTAATTACTGCTGTGCAGGGCTTTATCACAGTGATGACACTGTCTAAAATGGACTGCTACACAATTCTGTGCATACACTAAACACCACTAACTTGTATAACTTACAAGTTAAATTGGTGAATTTAATGGTATGTGAACTGTATATTGATATTTTAAGATATATCAAATAGAATCATGTGGTTTAAAAAGGAAAAAAAAATACTTTTACACTAATGCACATATTTATCATTCCTGGTGATTTTTTTTTTTTTTCCATTTGAAGATCTGATTTCCCATCTGGTATTTCTGTATAGCCTGAAGAACTTCTTTAGCACTTTTTCTGGTGCATGTAGATCTGTTGGCAACAAATGCTTTAGTTTTTGTTTATTTGAAAATGCTTTATTACACCTTTATCCTTGAAGAGTATTTTCACATATTGACACCAATGGTGGTGTTGTTTTCCTTTCAGCACTTTGAAGAGTTTCACTGTCTTCTGGATCTATTTTTTTTTTTTTAATGAGAAATCAGCCATGATTTACATTGCTGATGCTCTCTAGGTGATACAAAATTTTTTCTGGCAGCTTTTAAGATTTTTCTCTTTATCTTTTGTTTCCAGCAGTGTAATATGTTAGAGGTGTGGCTTGTTTGTGTGCATACTATGTGGGGTTCATGAGCTTCTTAAATATATAAATGTTTCTTGCACATAGTTCAGATATTTTGACATTTTCCTACATACTATTACTGTGGTGGTGTTGTATTATAAATATTTTTCTTGTGTTCTTTAGATTAGGTAGTTCAGACTGATTTAACTTCAGGTTCATAGGCACTTTTATCAAAACAAGTTGGTGTTAAAACTCAGTGAATCTATTTTTAATATTTCAGTTTCAGTGTTTTGAAACTCCCACTTCACTTTTGTGTTGCTATTATTGATTAGATATTCTATCGCACTGTAAGTATGTTTTCCTTCCTAACATCAAGCATATTCATTAGACTTCTCATCTTACTATCAGAATTCATTAATTGCATTTTCTCTTGAACATGGGTCAAATTTTCCCATTTCTTCATCTACAGGTACATTAATTTAGTATCTGTGTATTATAAAGTGATACCTGTGTAAACTCTAGAGTCTAAAGAGTACTGATGTTTAAAGTAGTCATTGAACTTAACTGACCTTAAACTCAAAACTCTGTCTCCCAGTGGTGTGTGTGTGTGTGTGTGTGTGTGTGTGTGTGTGTGTGTGTTGAGGAGGGGACAGAAGGTAAAATTTCTGCTCAGTGTTTTTAGTCTCAGCTCAGCTATTTGGAGTTGATCTCCTGTCATTAATGGAGTCTGAAATAAATTTGGACACAGTATATAAATAATATGAAACTTCCCTTCTGTAGCCTTGTAGCCTTTTTTTTTTTTTTTCTTCAATTTTCCTTTCACATTCTAGTACTGTGATCTCCCAGAATTCCTTCCTCTGGTTCTTCAAGCTAGTTAAGACTGTGGGTTTTATCTGAATTTTAGTCAAACAATTCAGTGCTGACTAGGATTTATAGTAGTCATAAAATTACGTGAGTCACTCAAGGTTGTTTCATTTTTCCAAGTATTCACTCATGTCAAGGTCCTGCCTATTTTTGACTGTTCTTCATTACCTTCAAGTGGATGAATTATGTCCATAGTTTATAATACTGTCAGGAGGAGGATTGGTCTGGGAGGAATTATTCCGCCATCATGATCAGTAATCATACATGCATATGTGAGTACATGTGTGTATGGAAGTATGTTGCAGAGACCAACTGACCCTGACTAATGAATAATTTTCATGCTTGAGGGCTTGAAAATAGGACACTTAGAGATGCACGCTTGACAGAGAGAGAATGCTGTGCAACAGAGGTGCGATTCGGGAATGAGAAGGAGAGAAGTGGCAATGACCCTTGGGCAGTAACAGCAAGTTCTCAGATATGAAGAGAAGTAGAGGTATCTCCAGTTTTTTCTTGTATTGGTTTGCTTAAGATTGCAAGATGAAATGTAGCTTGTCTAGACACAGCCAAATTTTAATAAAAAGCATTATTTCTATGATCATATATCGGAATTGAGTCCTTACATTGTTCCTGAACTACAGAAATCCTCAAGTTTTCAAAAAAAGTAAGACTGGACAAAATTAAACTCCTCCTATGGTCCCAAGGTAAGGTCTGCTCATCATTAAGACTGCACTTGGACAATATTCCAAACACAAAGACAATAAAGTTTCCACTGTGATTCAGTCCAACTAGATGGAAACTAGACTAGAAGAGAATGGGGATGACGTAATTTGACAACTTCACTTTATACAGGGGAAACTGAGGCCCAAAGAGGTGAAGTGACTCATCAAGTTATCACAGCTACTTAGTAACTGAAACAGGTATCAACAGTAAGGTTTCTGACTCTGCTGAGTTCATTATACTGAACCTGAAGGTTCGCCAGGACTTTGTGAAACCAACATCCCCTCAAAAGCATTCATATTGAGCAACAGAAGCCTCTCTTTCACATGTAATGGCAAAAGAAATCAAGACTCTTATTTACAAAACAGCAGTGCTTGATAACTCATTTCAAATCATTTAACAGTTTGCCAGCTGGTATCTGTGAAAAGCTATGCTACCACTTCACTGGTCCATTAGCTATTTCAGTAAATGTATCATTATTTGTCACATTTTGTAAAAATAGACTCCAAATTCAAGTTATGGCATATTTTTGTACATTATTCAGGTCTAAGAACCCACTTAGCTAATGTAGGCATCATACTCACCTTCCAAATAAAAGATCTGTTGTGGTAAATAACATTTCTATTGGCAATGCACCACTAGCCTCCACATTTCTAAAGAAATCTTTAGTTTCATTGTTGTATTTTTTAAGTCAAATTTGTTTTTCCAAGATTTTAGGGAAAATTTTCCTATTTCTTACAGTAAAGTCATGTAAATCATTTGAGGAAGCGAAACACAGCCTCTGAATGATGCTAAAATGTTTGCATTACCTCTTGGCAAAGAAGTTTCCTGAAGCTAGGACCATGCTTTGCTACTGCTCTCCAGCATTAAGTATGATTTCTATTAAAAAAAAAAATCACCTAGTAAGTACTTGTTGAATGGTCACTGGATGAATAAATAAAGTGATCTTTCTTCCAGGTGACTCTTAAAGCCAAGCAGCTTTAGTATTAGATTCTCCATTTTTATGTAGCAATTTTGATCCTGGGCATACAGCCATATAAAGGTTCCAGACACAATTTCTCAGGATGCCTGCTGTTTCCTCCCTTACTTCAGCCTCCACTATAAAATCCTCATTTTCTTGGGGAAACATTGACATGAGATGGTAACTGCCAATAGCAGAATGCGTTTGAAAAATAGATCACAAGTATAGAAAGGACTACACTTGTATTTGTTTGTTTCTTTCCCAGATCACTATGCATTCATGCACATAAAACACACCAGAGATCTTTCCACAGTAATTCACTTGCCAGAGAAACCACAATACTTTGGACTTTTTGAAGGTGTGAGCACATCTTTTACAATCCAGCTCAAGGTCATCAGTATATCCCAATGTTTATCACAACACCAACTACTATTCAAAGTTAGATAATGAACAAATGGATGAGTAGATATGTTGTAGTCTAAGTAAACATGACATTTGTTTAGTATGCCTTAATTTCAGTGCACAATTAACTCTGAAGTATCCCATGTATTGTAGAAAATTAGTTCTCTCTATAGCAGCTTTAAAATAAAGATATCATGATCCTATGTTTTTAGCATGGGGTTAAAGCTGTAATTTTAGTAACAAAAATTTTTTTTTTTGCATCCTCATAGAAATGTAGTTGATGAAATCCCTTATTTTGTCAAATGAATGCTTGAGACCAACAAAGTCCACAATGATGTAAGAGCCAATATAATGTACATATGCTCTTTGAAGCTTAGGAAAACAGTGTTGAGTTCTTGCAAAATATTATCCTTGTTCTTGAACTTAAACTAAACAAGATACCTTCAATCAATACCAATGAAGGGCCTTAGAGCACTAAGTAGAAAACACAAACTGTTTAGCAGCTTCATATTACATTGTCCACTTACTCAACGTAGCCAAAATTGGCAACCTCAGAACATGAGTGACCTGAATTGAGGTGGGCATGTTTTGATGTTGCTTTTGCACTTTCTAGGTATTCTAATAACAAAGGACAGTGTTTCCATGTATTACAGTTATGACTGTTTCCAAAGCATTAGTCAACTCTGAAATTAGCAATCCAAGTAGGTTTCTAGCTTTCTACTTAATGAGTTTGCGCACAATGCATACACAGAGGCAGAATGATTCTATTTCAAAAGACAAAGCTCATTTTTTTTTTTGCAAGCTAGTCAGTGATGATGAAGAGTTAACCAAGTTTCTTGAGAAAGTGTTCCATTTATTAGCTTCATTAATAACAATAATGAGCAAAAATCTTTTGCTGCTGAAGAAAGAATCGCCCTACAGGATGTAAATAGACTACTGTGAACGTTCATCAACTACATTTCTTGTTGGACTTTGGATTGAACAGAAATTTAAGTTATTACTCATATTATACAATACATTTCTATTTGCCTATTAGTGTTCCCATGGTCTTGCCAAGATGTCTGAAAATTATAATGTTCTGGCTCCATTTCGTTTTGCTGAAGGGAAAAGTATGCTGAATAATGAAAGCAGAAATACATCTTTCACATGTTCCACTTTTCTCTACCCACCATTAAGCCTTCGTTTCTCCAGGCCACCCTACAGACCTGATACCCACTCTAACAGACACCCTACTTTCAGAATATCCCCATTCCAAATCTACTTCAACACAGTAATCCCCTTGAAGTACATATTATACACATCTTCCTAAAAAGATGTCAGTGGCTTTGCCTGACATGCAAAGATGTTTATAATTTGATGCTACCCTGTCTCCCCACCTTTAGCTCACCTACATGGCTAATACCACTGAACTGATTGCTAATGGCTCACACATTCCCATTCTCCATGTTTTAGTCAATCTGAGTTCTCTGTTCTAAAGAATGTGGTCACCTATTTCCATATGTTCTGCTGCTAATTCCAACTTTAAAGGAATTTTTTTTTCTATTCTCAATTCCCAAAGCAGTATGAGATGGCTCCTAAGTTCTGCTTTTCTTCTTTTTTTTTTTTTTTGTGCCCTGTTATTTCAATAAAGGATCATCTTCCTGTTCTACTTTGATAATAAAGTCAAAAGCATTTTCACATTCTCTATACCTTCAGGCATAGAACATGGCACGAAATAGATACATGTAAGTGTGAGTGACTGGATGGATAGATGGATGAGTGAATGAAAATGATCTCTTCTATATCAAACTATTTTTACACTCCAATAATATGACAGGAACATGAGCCATTTAAGTAGTTTAATTATCTAACCCAAATTGTGGGCTCTGAAGATCAGCGTGAGTCTATATGCAACAGCTGAGGTGTCAAAACACATTTAAAATAATAATGCAAAAATAACCAGGTGTAATCTAAGCTGAGTATTTTCCTCTGGCACCTCTTCCCTACCATTCAATTTAGAATTGTGTTCTATAATTACCATATCTGCTTAGAGCTCCTATTTTTCTGCTGATTTCTAACAAGGTAAAATACATACAGCTTTCAGAGGCTGAAAATATTAATGTAAACGAACTACTTTTGTTTTTATTTAGTAAATATAATAAAAACACAGATTATTTGACATAGTAATTTTATTATCAAGTATTCAGTGCAGGGAAATGATGAATTATCTATTTGACACCTATCATTCTGAATTCATCATAGAAATTAGAGAATATGGAGTGTGGTCTTTGATTTGGTTAAAAGAATGAGACCACTCAAACTACCAGCCATTCATTCAGGACCATTAATCAACCACATAATGTTGTGGACACTGTGGGTGACTCACAGAATAAAACATAGACCTTGGCCTCAAGAAACTTTGACAAAACCAAGAACTGGATTAACTATATTATGGCTGATAACACCAAGTGGCCTAGCACTGGAATTCACACTTCAGAAAAAGGTGGACAGCACCTGGATTCAGCACATGTCAAGTGAAGAAGAAAGCAGGCAAGACTCCCCCTCCATAAAAAAGAGGCAGTGGTCATGGTCAATGGACTCTGGGAAACCAGTTTATCTTCTAAGTCCTTGGAAATTTACATTCATTTGTTTTTCTCATTTTGTTCCCTTATTTTCCCAGGACAACAACTTTCGTTAAAGTTGGCATATTTCTCATGGATTAAATTAATAGTGCCCCAACAAATCTCTCTGCCTCCTATCTAGCTCCACTCGAATCCAAACTCTGCATTGTTTTATATATAGACATTTCTCAAAAACACAAATATCATTATGTAATTTTCCTACCAGAAATCTTTAAATCTGCCGTCCAGGTTGAATGGAAGTCCTCCCACCAAGACCTGATTCTTTATTTCTCTAGCTGCTTCCCCTACTATATCCAAACCTGGCCTTAAGCTCCTGTCACAACACACAGCTCCTTGCAGGGGCTCAGCTGTACCCTGTTCATGTGCCTTCACCTCAGCTCTGTCCTCTGCTGACAGCTTCATCCTATTCCACTTCCTGATCTGGATGCCCTCCAGTTGCTTTCAGGGCTCACCTGACACCTCTGATCACAAAGTCTGGGAGCCCTTCTTTATTCTCACAGTCACCTTGACATCTCCAAACGCGAGCTGTCTGGCTCTTTTATTTGCCCAATTAGATGAGGTCTATCAGGGTCCAAAATCCTCTGTTCTGATAAGAAAACTTGAATGAATAATTGTAGGTCTATATTTGCTCTGAAGAAACTCTCCCTTTCCTTATATTCCAGAATGTCACAAGTGCTTTCCTTTTAAACTCTCCTGCTATTTTGCAGGAGCCAACATGTTAAATTCTTAAGTTTTGATTTCCTCCTCTACTCAATAATGGTCAAGAAATTTCTATTCTCCTGCCAACTCTATTAAAGAGACCTAACTCACTTGTTCTTGCCCTTCAGTACTAAAGGCAATCCAGGCTTTCGCTTTAGCCCTGCCAACCATGAATGAATTCTAGCTTTCTTACTGGAATATTTGGCTTCCCTACACATCTGCTACTGGGCTGAGAAATGTGGCTCTGAATAAAGTATCTAAAAGGTGAGTTCTGTCCTGAATTTACAAAAATGCCACAAATGGGACCAGCTTCTGCACAGAGGGAAGAGCAAGCAACACAAAATGGAAATAAAGAGAAAATGCAGAGCATCTGGGTTCACAAGAGGAGATGAGGTGTATACGCACTAAGAATAAATCAAAACTTCTTATTAAGATCAATGCAAAGTGACTTTATCTAAAATCTGTCCCACTTACTACCCTTAGCTGCAGGGTTTCTGCCTTCTATTAGTCCTCAAGTTCTTCCTTCACTCTGGGTGTTTGAAACTCTGCTTGAAAAGAGCAGGTGTCTTTTGTCTGGCTACTTCCTCTCTTTCAGGTCACAGTGCAAAAGGTCAGTTTCTCTGAAAGGTTGTCACTGACCGTGGCATTTAAAGGAAAAGACTTCCCATCTCATTATCACACCACTCCATTTCTTTCCCTTTACCCCCTGTCACAGCCTACAAATTATTTCCTTCCTTATGTCCTATCTTCTCAAGATGGGAGATTTCTCTCATTCACTTATAGCTTTGCCTCAGTAGTTCGATACTAGGGGGATAAATAAAAAAAAAAGAATTAGGAGTTAAAGAAATGGGTCAGAGAAGAAGTAAGAAAGTAATATGAACATGCACTGTTTCCTAAAACCTTGGCTTTACATCACCTGATCAGAACTTCCACTTCTATCAGTTCACATGGAGAATGGACGCCTACAATTAAGCTATTAGCTCCAATTTATTTGGTTGATTATGAAGGATATATGATTGTTGGGTGAATAAAGGGTTGCTTAAAGATCACTTGGAATTATCAGGCAACCTTCAGAGGGGAAAGCTTACCCTGTCGATGCCGACCCATCTACCCAAGTCCAGGCCTTGGGTGTTGAATATCACTAAAACTATATTCTTTTGGCTTGGTTCTAGAGAAGGAAGACAGAAATCTTTGCTAGATTTTAGTTAAAAAATAAATCCCCCCCCCCGCCCTGTTGGTACAGTGAGCTAAAGCACAGCACTAAGAAGCTAAAGCCATTTCAGCATAAGTTTGATCCCACCCCAGGTTGATCCACATGGTGCAGCAGACCTCTCCTGACCCACCTGCTGCTCCCCTCAGCAGTGTACTTCTTTGATCTGCTTGTTCTGCTCCCCACTGTGTTTCTGGTGAATCCTCTCACCGCCCCTGCACCTATGGCCTGTACCCCAGTTCTGAAAGCATAAATAAATCTTTTTTAAAAAATCTTGATCTGATGTGCATCTTTACTGTATTAATTCCTCCTGAAGGTGAAATGCTTTTCACTTTAAAGACAGCAGTGTGTAGGAGCATAGTGTTAGTCACGCAGATTAGCTACCTGTGTGATTTCTGATCGATTATGGCAGTTCTAAAAGTCCTGCCCTCTTCTCTGACAGTCTTCACTTTAAAGATGGATTTTTTTTTTCATTATTTCCCCTTGGAAATGTGATAGTATTGACTCCAGATAACAGAACATGATGGAAGCAATGCTATGTGACCTTCAAGCATCATCAAAAAGGCAGCTGGCATGTGATACTCCCTATGGCTCTGTGTGAAGCCAGGCACTATAGCAAGAACACCTCAAATCCCCTGGGAAAGGCCCCTGCAGAGAAAACCCCAGGTCTCCTGCCAATAGCCAGTTTTATGAGTGACCCACCTCTCCTTTCTTCTTTTACTTGGCTTTTGAAAATTTACGTGTCACTCTCTCTTTAGTGTATAGTTATACAAGTTTTGATAAGCACATACATGCAGTCACATAGTCATCCCCATACAAGGGGCAGACAAATTTCACTCCTCCCCTCTTCCCTCTTGCTGCCCCACAGTGGCCTACCACTTCCTCAATACTCTGTGCCTGGCAACCATGAATCTGTTTTCCAGAATTGAAGGGGCCAACTTTAAAAGTAGAACCACAGCTCAAAAGGATACCTTAGCAAGAATCACCCAGCCAAGCCCCTACCAATTTTCCCTGTGGGAACCAAGAGAGAACATAATTGTCTATTGTTGTCTTAAACCATTACTTAAAGTGATTACTTTTAAAGCAATCACTTCAAAGCAGTGGTTCCCCAGTTGCTTGCAAAATTGTTGGGTTTGAAACCTAGAGTGGTTTTACTCCCAATGGCCTTGTCACAAGTGCAGTGTCCAAGTCCCTCTGCCCAAGTAACAGGTAAATGAAGACAGAGGTGTCACCACATAATGTGACTAAGCTGTCTGCAGCCTAAGACCCAAGCAAAGGTCACACCAAGATTAAGTGCAAAAGATATGAGTCAGCCAATCTGCTTACTGACACCCAAATGTTAATGACAGAAATAATTCAAAAAGCAAAAACCTTTCACTCCAGTGTTGATTATTTTGAGGTAAGGCTTTTCACTCTGATTCACCTACTATTTGAAGTCCTTAAGTTCATGAAAACAATCCCTGTTCCCACCAATAAAAGCAGAAACTACATTATCCAGGGAGTTATAAATTCTAGTGGCCTCCTTATAAATGTGTTTTCTCTTCACAGAACTTTGCTTCTCAATCCCAAGCTCCTGTGAATGTGAATTTTTTTGCTGTTCTATATTTACTTCTGCTGGGAAAGCATCATGAATGTGGGGTAAACTCCTTTATTAAAGATACAAAGTGCACTTTGCAAATAATTAATTTCCAGAAAAATGAGTGCTGACTACATCCACACCACAGTTGAGTTCAAAGCAAATGCTACACATTTAAAAATGTCTGTCCCCAAACTCAACTGTTTTTAAGCAAAGGAGTTCATTATTCAGATGTCTCGTCAGGCAAGGATGAGCCACTGGAAATTTGTGCACCCACAATAATGAGGTGTGAATTTGCTCTAACCTAGAAGGAGACTGGCACTTCTTTCCTCTAGGCTATAGGCCTTATATCTTGAGAAAGGGTATACTTCAACGATGTTTTTGGTATTCTTTCAAGCACTAGCATAAACTTATGCTGTTCAGAATAAAAATATTAAATTTTCCAATGAGTGCTTTGCTCTGTCTTCCTGTAAGCATTAGGTGAGAGTAACCTAGTTTCCTCTGAAACAATGAAATAAGTCTGCATTTTCTTCTTTCAAAAATTTTAAAAGGATAAATGACAAAGATCTTTAAAATGAATATTCTATCTCCACCTAGTCATAATTTAGTAATTTATACTGTCACTGATTCTAAATAAGAAGCTATTTTATATTCATGTTGTATGCTGACAAGAACTTAAGCTACAAAGAAACCACTAAAATATTTTTACCACTGAATTTTATAGTTTCATAATTCAGTAATATTATTTTCTCCATTAGACTCCATTTTCAGAAAGAAGTGATGACTTTTCTTATTAAATTAAAATTTTGAAGACAGGTATCTGTTTCTGGAACAAATGATGCTAAGATTAAGTCAGGAATCAGGAAATGCAGAAATCAATCATATTAAAAATACTTTATTAATCCACAGAATATTTTCTTTTTTAAAATTTGCAAACTTGAAACAAAGGAAGACAAAAATGGTAAAGACAGCTCTGTAAAACACCCGATGATGAAGAATTCTTGCAGGAGAATTATAATGACATTAGGCACACCTTCTCCCAACAAATGCAACAAAACAACATACAGATAAAGACAGAAATCCATGAAAAAAAAAACAAAACGGATAACTGGAGGGTCTGGAGGGTAAGCATTTCTATGGAGAAAAGTGACAATGTTAGAGATGGTGGGAAAACAGTAACATAATTTCCTTTCCATGTCACTAGGGCAGGTGATAGAACTGAAGGAAGAGTGTACAACGCAGTGGAAAACACCCAAACAGATCAGGAAAAAACAAAACAAAACAAAACAAAACAAAACAAAACAAAACAGCACAACAGCCTTAAGATATAACAGAGAGAGAAACAATACATGCAAAAAGAAGAGTGAAAAAAAAATGGGAGAAACCTTATTTGAAGAGATGATAGATAATAATTTGAGAAAAGAAACAGATAAGCAGATGATAAAAGTTGAGAGCACCCCTAACAAAACACATTCAAACAGACACA
The DNA here is from genome assembly GCF_000260355.1 of Condylura cristata. Lineage (NCBI taxonomy): Eukaryota > Metazoa > Chordata > Mammalia > Eulipotyphla > Talpidae > Condylura > Condylura cristata. The sequence continues at coordinate 25,488,124 of NW_004567115.1, forward strand.
GGCAAAGATGTATTATAATTAAAGTGGAAAAGCTAAAGATAACATAAAAATACTAAAATATCTAAAGATTATCTGTGAATTTCTTCGAGGAAAGTTTTCAGTCCAGAAGGGAATAACATTATATATTTAAGATACTGAAAAAAAAAAAAAAAGAATTTTCAACAAAGAATACTGTACCCTGATATCAGAATAGAAGATCTGATAGTTTTATAAATAAACAAAAATTAAAGGAATTCATGACCATAAATTGATGTTATAAGAAATACAAAGGGGATTCCCATAAAATGAAAAGAAAGTCCTATCTAGAAGCAGCAAGATGCCAAAAGAGCATGATGTAAATGGGGAGAAAGGAAAGTAAAAATGTAGACCCATTATAATAGATTTGATCAATCACTCACATAGGTTATAACTACAGAACTTTACACATTACCCTTATCACACATTACCCTTATAATAATCTTAACAATACATAAAAGAAACATGTAAAATAATATAAAAGGAATTCAAATATAATACAAAAGGAAGATGTTAGAACAAAAGGAAAAGAAAATCAAAATATTAAAAACAAAGTACAAAATACCAAAAATAAAATGAAATCACAACAAATAATTATATTTAAATTATTACCCTAAATGTTAATGGTTTGAATTCATCACTTAAATGGCATACAGTGGGAAAATGGAAAAAAAAAACAACAACTATTTATTTCCTTAATGAAACTCATTTTAGCTCAAAGTAAAAGGTTGGAAGACAATTCTACAAGCAAAAAATAACATAAAAAGGTATGTGCAGTCAAACTTAAATCAGATAAAGTGTAATATCAGCTAAAAATGGTAATAAAAAATAGAAATGGGCATTATATAATGATTAAGGGTTTAATACAAGAAGATATAGCACATTAATGTGGAAATCAAATGGCCAACCATCAAAATAAATAAAGTGTTTATTAATACAAATAGAATGACATAATGTGAGATTTTAACAGTTCATTACAATCATGGATAATCATGGACAGACCAACAAACCGAGGATAAGTAAGGGGAGGATAGCCTTAAATGATGAATTAAACCAGATGGACTTAATAGACATTTATGGAAATTCCATTAAAATACAGAAGACCAAATATTTTTTTTTCAAAGGCACATGGAACATTTTCAAGGATAGACCATATGTTGGGACATAAAACAATTGTCAATAAACTTACGAAGCTTGAAGTCATACCAAGCATTTTTTTTTTTCTGATTGCAATGCTATAAACTAGAAATCAATCAGAAGAAGAAAACTGAAAAAAAAATTAAAATGTGGAAATTAAACATGTTTCTCAATAATCATATAATCATTAGATCAATGAGGAATTTGAAGCAAACATTATAAAATACTTGGAAAGAAATGAAAATCAAGATACAAATTATCAAAACCCCCAATGCAGGGGAAAAAAAAAGCCTACGTCAAGGAACAAGGCCAAAACACAAGTTACAACTCTAGCAAGTTTCACAAACTTAAGAAGACAATTCTAACAAATAGAATAAGAAATTAGAGAGGATAAATTATAATAGATGCCAAAGAAATACAAAGGATCATACATACAAAATTACTATGAACAATTATACAGCAATGTTATAATCTTGAAGGAACAGATGTGTTCTTAGAACAATACAACTTATCAACCTGAACTAGGAAGCAATAGATAATTTAAATAAACTGATCATAATTATTAAAATTGAAATAGTATTTGAAAATCTCTTAAAAAGAAAAGTCCAGAACCAAATGAGCTTATTAGTGAATAATTATATCTGTTCTTCTAAAACATTTCCCAAAAATTGAAGAAGGAACACTTCCAAACATATTTTATGAGTCCAACATTACCTTGGCACCCAAGCCCAGAAAGGGATATCACAAAAAGAGAAAATTATAAACTAGTATCTCTAAAAAAAACAAATACAAAAATACTAGGGAATAAAATTCAATCATGCACTAAAAGGATCACACAACATGATCTAGTGGGATTTATTTCAGGGACGTAAGGATGTTCAAAATATACACATCAATTAATATAATATGCTACATCAATAAAAGGAAGATAAAATTAATATGATTACATAAATAAATGCAGAGAGCATTTGACAAGATTTACCAGCCATTTATGATAAAATCTCTTAGTAAAAAGTAGATAAAAGGACATACTTCAACATATTAAAGACCATATGCTAGAAACTCACATTTAATATCCCACTTAATGAATAAAAACTGAAAGCTATTTGTTTAAGATCAGGAAGAAGACAAAGTCATCAGCTCACAACTTCTGTTCAGTTACGTAGCCAGGATACTTGATAATAACAAGAAATAAAAGGTATCATATTGTTAAGAAATAAAGAATTAATGCTATCATTACTTTTATTGATATAGTAATCTATCTATAGAAATACCTAAAGACTTCACAAAACTATTAAAAAACAACTGAATATGGTAGACTGATAGGCACAATATCTACCTACAAAAATCTGTTACATTCCTATATGCAAATAACAAAATAACAAATAACAAAAGAAACAAAAGAAATTAAGAAAAAGATCCATATATAATTTCACCCAGAAGAAATATGTAGAAGTAAAGTTAACAAAGGAAATAAATAGCCTATACAATGAAAACTATGAGATACTGATAAAAGACTTAGAACCAGATATAAAGAGATGAGGAGATAATCCATGTTCATGAATGGGGTAAATTAATTTAGTAAAAATGACCATTTTACAAAAACTATATACAGATTCAATGTAATCCATACCAAAATTCCAATGATACTTTATAAAGAAGTAGAAAAAAATCTAAAATTTATATGGATTCACAAAAGATTGTATAATTAAAGCATCTTGGGGAAAAAAAGTAGCATGTTCCCTAGGATTAAAATATATTACAAAGTTGCCATAATTAAAATAGTATGGTATTAGAGTAAAAATAAACACAAGGATCAATGAGAGCTATGTACAGTGAAAAAAATGTTATCATAATAAAAAGAGATCCTACTCAGTGGGTGAAGATGTATGTACATGTCATACATCTAATGAGGGGTTAATATATTAGGTATATAAACTAAGAACTAAATTAAATCAACAACAAAAAAATTTTAAATGGCCAAATCTGACTAGTCATAATCAATTTTCAAAAAAGGACATGGAGATAGTTAATATGCACATTAAATTACTTAAATAAATAAATGCAAATCAAAGTCATAATAGGATATTATATCACACCTACACCTGTGAAAATATCTTACATCAAAAGACCATGAAAAAGTATTGGCAATGGTGCAGCAAAAAGGAACCCTCATATACTACTGGTGGGAAGGTCATATACTACTGGTGGGAAGGTGAATTGGTACAAATATTTTGGAAAACAATATAGAGCTCCCTCAAAAAACAGAATAGAACTACCATAGGATGCAGCAATCCCTCTTCTCATGTCTAGCCAAAAGAAACATTAAGCCACTAGTTCTCAAAGTTATATAACTACAAGGTTTATAATGCAGCATTATTTACAAAGCCTAAGATATGGAAATAACCTCAGTGCCCTTGATAAATGATTGATTAAAGATGTGGTATATATACACTGGAATACTATTCAGATATGAAAAAGATGAAATTTTTGTGAATAATAGTGGCAAAATAGAAAGAACTTAAGGGAATTATGTGAAACAAAATAAGTCAGAAGTAGAAAGACAAATAATGAATGATTTCACTTATATGTGCAATAAAAACAAAGCAGAATCATGGATAAATAAAAAAATAAATTAATGGACAGTGACAACAGAATTGAGGTTATCAGAGAGGTGGAGAATAATGCGTGTGACCAAGGGTGAGGGGTGGTCATGGGTGAAAATAAGTTTTCTAACATTCAAATTTTGTTACAGTAAAAAGAAAAAATGTAATGACTAAATAGTATATATAAAAAATATAAAAGAAAAGCATTGTGCTATTAAATTATACATAAATGATAAGTAAAATGTTTTGTGTAAGTCATGATAATCAATGTATACAATCTATTGTAATTTCTATGTCAGTAACAAATACATAGTAAAATTTCAATAAAGACATATAATTTGGGCCCTCCCTGGTGGTGCAGTAGGTTAAAGCACAGCACTCAGAGCTAAAGCAACTTCAGCAAGAGTTCCATCCCTGCCCCGGAGGTGACCCACATGGTGGGGCAGACCTCTCCTAACCGGCCCGCTGCTCCCCTCAGCAGTGTACTTCGTCGATCTCCCTGTTCTGGTCCCCACTCTGTCTCAGGTGAATCCTTTCACTGCCCCGGCACCTCTGGCATGTACCCCAGTTCTGTATGCACAAATAAATAAATCTTTAAAAAAAAAAGATACATAATTTGTAATAGCATCAAATAACTTAAATTTTTTGAGGTTAAATTTATAAAACTTAAATTAAAAGTTTTATATATTCTTTTTAGTAATTTTTTTAAGTTTTTGGTAAATTTTTTAGTAAAATCTTTATACATTTCAATATAAACTTTTCAGTAAAATATTTATATATACTTTTTAGTAAAATCTAATACATTTTATAGTAAAATCTTTTAAGATTGCTAATCTTAAAAACAGATACAGAATGTCCATGGTTTAGGAGATTGAATATTGTGAAAAATCTAAAATAAATTCTCCTCAATTTGGCCCATCAATTGTATCCCATTAAATATTCACACAAACTTCCTATATAGAGACTAACAAGCTAAGTCAAAATTTTTCACAAATTTTTTCACAAAATGTATCATATTTATGTAGAAAGAATTTATAACAAACATCTTTAGAAGGAACAAAGCTGGGTGCACGTAATACTTGATTTCAAGACTCTTGTAATGAAGAAAAATCAGTACAATACTATAATGACATGAAAACAGACAAAGAAATCAATGGTGAGGGAAGTATCAGAATTTGGTGTAGTAAAGCATATACACACATAGAATTTATACGGTGTTGCAAGCCAATGGTACATTAACAAAAGTTCATTAAAAAAAAAAGAAAAAGAAAACAGTGGAACACAATGTACTGTACAGAAAGAGACTCACATTATCAGTGAATTTTTGATAAATATGTGCCAAGAAAACTAAATGAAAAATATAAAACATTTTTAAAAATATTTCTGTAACAGGATAAAAGTACACAAACAAAATGTATTTCAACCCTATCTTATACCATAAGAAAAAAAAATAATTTGAGATAGTTATAATCCTAAATGTAAAAGTTAAAGTAATGAAATTTATAGAAAAAAAATAAGATTATCTTTACTCATGGGTATAGTAAAAGATTGTTTTACACGGGACATTAAAAACAATAACTTTAGGCCCTCCTTGGTGGCGCAGCGAGTTAAAGCACTACACTGAGAAGCTAAAGCCACTTCTGCATGAGTTCGATCCCCGCCTGCCCCGGAGGTGATCACATGGCGAGGCAGACCTCTCCTGACCCACCCACTGCTCCCCTCAGCAGTGTACTTCGTCGATCTGCCTGTTCTGCTCCCCACTCTGTCCCTGGTGAATCCTCTCACCTTCCGCATCTCTGGCCTGTACGCCAGTTCTGTATGAATAAATAAATAAATCTTAAAAAAAAATAACTTTAAAAGATTTAGGTAAAATAAGTTAGACCACCAATTTAATAACATCTACTCACCAGAAATTATTTAAGAAAATAAGTAGCCAAGTCACAGATTAGGATAAAATAGTCACAAAGCATGTCTCTGATACCTGACTTGCATTATTATTTGAAAATCTCCTACCTGCCACTCAATAATAGAAAGACAACCAAATTTAAAAATCAACAAAACACATGAGCATATACTTCAAAAATATCATTAACTGTGAAGCACATTTTTTAAAAGTCGCAGCATCAGTCAACATGGTAGAGCAAATTAAAACCACCATGAAATATTCTCCTACATAAGAATGATTAATATTTTAAAAAACTGAAAATAATTTATATCTTTGAGGATACAACAAGATGCCACTACTTTGGGGGGGAAGAAACTGGCAGTTTCTTATATTCTTAAAAACACACCTGAATATGACCTGGAAATTTTACTGCTACGTATTTACCAAGAGAAGTAATACATATGCTGACCAAAGTGACATTTATGAAAGCTTCATTCAAAACAGCCTGACAAAAATCAAGAGAAAAACCAGTGAAGTATGAATCCTGAATTATGGGGATTTTGTATAGTAGAAAACTACTCAGCAATAAAGAAGGGGTTACTCTACATCAAATTAATAGAAAATGTATGCTATCCCCCCAAAAAGCTAGACACAAACAAAACCCCACTTACTTTCTGTTCCATTTACATGAAGTTTTAGGACTGTGAGAACTAATCAATGGTGAAATTAAGACAACCACGCTTCCTCAGTTGTGACTGACTGGGAAGCGACCGGAGGATTTATCTGCTCAAGAAGATATATATCGTCATAGTGGTGCGGGTCATATAGGTGTTTTCATTGTCAAAACTCACTGAACTACACTATGTACAACCTCTACATCTCATAACATGTAACATATACATCATTTTTCAAGAATTAGATAAAAATCATAATTCCTTATGAAAATGATTCTAAAAGAACCTTTTAGAAGTGAAAATGCCTGTCATGTTAAGAATATAGGACTTGAATTGATTTTTTAATTTTTGATTTCTCTGTTTATTCACTTCAGAAACTACTATGATTATATGTCTGTCACTGTTCTAGGTATTTTGAACACATAAATGAACAAAACAGACAGATGTCTGCTTTGAAGGTGCTAACAATATGTAGGAGGTGGGGTAGAAAGAAAGACAGAAAATCAGGAAACCTATTTCAACTAAGTAAATGTGGAGTGCTTAAAAACTGAGCTGTGCTGACAGAAAGCCTTTAATGGTGCCATATTGTGCTCCAGCTGCTTGATGCCATTTTTTTAAGTAATAGGTATGCTTGCATTATAGATGTGCCTGATTAGCATTTTTTCTTTATTAATGATTGATAGTGCACTACAAGCATTTCAAACATAAGGAAGTGTGTGTGTGCGTGCATGTGTGTGTGTGTGTGCGCTAAAATATGCTGGGTTTTCATCATTACTTTATTCCTCAAACTTTTATGATCTTTAGTTCCTGAATAAATAAATATCAAGACGTCACCTGGGGTGGGTGAAAAGGTTGGTTTCAAGGACATTGTGTTCAATGCTAATCACATTTCATGTGCTCCTGAGTCATAGTCACGTTGAGTTAGCAAGTCAAAGAGCAGCCCTTTTTTGTCTTCTGCATAAAAGACAGGCTGCGCAAATGGTACAGAATTCAGACTCCCAAGTCATTAAGATGTAGTTGTACATAAAAGATGCAATGCTAATAATTCAAAATAGACAAGAAGAATGTGCTCTAGGAATAATTCTTCTACTAGTCATAATAGCTAGCACATAACATAAATAAAGCGCTATTTTTCTCCTTCAGTGCCCTGCTGTGAAGGAGTCACTAAGACAACTTGTTATCTGACAGTAACAGCAAGTTGTGGGTAGATCTTCAACTATAGAGAGGCTATTCTTGTATTTTTTAACCAGGCAATTGACTGAGAACCTAAGACTTAAGAAATCCAAAAAGTAGTATTTCCAATGATTCAAAATTCCCTGCAGTAATATTATCTAACATAATGAAATATTAAATTCCATACTGTTTCACAATAGAGAACATACACACTCAAAAAAAAAAGTGTGCCTAATATTTGCCCTTATTTGTTATTTAAATCAAGTATCATTTTAGTAAATCTCTATAGATGTACTAATGGACCTCCAATCTTAAATCTGTACTGCAGTATAGTATTTTATGATCATATGTTTATTTGCTATAGCATGCATTTCCCTACCTCTGACCACATATATGTATGGTTCTGATCACAGGGAATGTCCATTCAAGTCTCTTTGTTGGCGGTCTCCCCCAAACAGTATAAACTGAACTGTCCCTCTTCTCCGTTCACAAAGCAGGAGCTGCTTATTTGGTCTGGAATTGCACTAGGTCATTTATCCTTCTTGGAGGCTCACAGCCAGGTTAGGATAATAAAAACTGTTATTCTTATACAATAAGAATTGAACATGCAGAACCCAGTTTAAACCCAAGTTTCATTCTCAAAAATTGATTTGTAAAATTTTGTTATTGCAGCTAATATGAATGATGATTTTGTGAATAGCTCACAAAAGCTTAACTAACCCATACAACATCTGAGGTATATATCAATAGCATCCTTTGCAGAGTTGTTTTTCTGAGAGGAAAAAAAAAAAGCTTTCTTTCAAAAAAATATAGTCTGTGACATCGTTTCACTTTTAGAGCCAACATCAAATTGATCAAAAATGTATAAATGATCAAAAAATACCTAAACATAAGTTGATGGTGAAATACTCTATTATACCCTGCACACTGGAAGGAGGTTCCCTAAGGAACCCACGGAGCTACCCCTCACCCTCTGTTTTCCAAGTCTCTGCTCAGCAACTTCTGTGAAACCTCACATGAACTCCAAAGGCGTTTTTCCCATAAATGGAGGAAATAACTGACAGGGTGGGGGCAGGGAAGCCAGGGACACATGGCACCCTCTCACCTCAATCCCCCAAGATATGGAAACAACTGAAAGGCCCAAAACAGAAAAGGGAATCAAAAGATGCAGTATATATATACTGTGGAGTATCACTCAGCAATCATAAAAACTCAGGCCATTGGCAACAACATGGATGGAGTCGGAAGGGTTTAGACAGAGTGAAATAAGCCACAAGGTGTAAGATAAATATCACATGGTGTCACTTATGTGTGGAATAGAGAGAAACCAAACAAAGTATCAGACAAACTTGAAAACAGACCAAGATCTTTGGCCTTCTGAGGGGTTGGGGGAGTAAAAACAAGGAAATGGGGGTTATCATGGACTATGGTGAAAAACTCTAGGTACTTCAGTGGAGGGAATTATATGGCTACTCTACCCGAGGGGCTAATCCTATATTTAAATGCACTAGCAAGGATGTAAAATAATGGTACTTCACTAGCAATATAATAAAAAAATAAGGTCTGGACTTGCTTTAAGCCATTTAAGTACAGTAATGTATTGTTTTGTTTAGACTGATTCTATAAAAAGCATAAAAGTTTAAAATAATTGAATGCAATCTGGACCTTTTATCATCTTCTCCCATATAGCTCATCCATGAAAACATTCATTAGAGAAGATGTTTAAAGGGGATGCCGAAGATAAAAGACCTGCTTCATGGATGGGTGGTTTTGACCTGAACATGATCAATAAAAAAAAAAAAAAAAAAGGAAATAGCAAACACTTAAAACCAAAGCAGCTTACAAAAATTGAGCTACTTTTCCATTCTTCCTTTTCCTTCTACTCCTTTCGGATGACCTTAGTCATCCTTAGTAATCAAAGCAATAAGCATTCACCCAATTTCCAGAAAAAAAAAATCATTTTTTGAAAGTCCATTTCTATGGCAGCAATTAGAAGAATTTCTCTTACCTCTCAATTCCCCCATATCCAGGGTCGTCCCAAGTTGCTCTAATAAAGCGACCCTTGCTGCATTCTTTTTGTGTTTCTTGCCATCATAATGCTGCTGGGCCATCAGGGGATTATTAAACCAGGCTGCACAGAGCCCACAGTATCTGTCTGAATCTCGTCTTTGATAGGGAGAGGAGACCACAGGAGCACTGTCCACCCTTGCAGGCTTCAGAGAGTTCAGGGGTGCTGCTGTAAAGAAAAACCACGAGAGAGAACGACGAGCTAGGTTAGGACAGTACTGAGCATACCTGTCCTCCACATCTACCTGACAGTTCAGGTGAGATCATCCTTATAAGAAAGCCTTCTTAAAATAATCTCTTGGGAGTAAAAGAATGATGTATTAATTAAACTGAAGCCCAAACTTGAAGTAAATATTGAACAGTCTCATGTCATGAAGATTCTGAATGAATCAGACATCCCTGGGATATAAATGGAAATAACCAATAAATAAAGGTTCTGTCACAAGTGATAGGAGCGTATCTTTCAGTGACATGGATTGTACCAACTGACAAAACCATGCTATTTTTTTGTCAGTTACTTCTGTTTAGTGTGATAGCTTATTTTTAACCTATACCTGCTAAAATTGACATTGAAAGTGTAATTTCTAAAATAACCTCACACAGACATTATAGGAGCAGATGTTACATCTCTAAACTGAAAAAGCATGTATCATTATTTTGAGATTGCACATTCCCAGCTATTAACACATTCCATTGTGAACTTGTTATTTTTGGTGCAAGTTAAAAAAAGAACCCAACTTGAAGGTGTTTACTAACACAAAGTAAAAATAACACTTTTAGGCATTACAACATACAAGTTGCTTTCACCTTTACAAAATCTAAAACTAGATTACTGTCTCATCTAGATAATGGACTTCAGAGATACCAAATGACTGGCTGAAGGTGTGTGACTGGCAGAACTCCAAAGCAAATCCTTAATTTCCAAGGCCAGCACAACTTTCACTGTCAATATAGTCTCTTTTCACACTTTTAAATTAGTAAGAAATCTGGATTTTTTTTTGGTCAATACCTAAATCATATTTATATTTTATGCATGGCTTAATTGTTGGGGGGTAGGGATTCTTAACCAATTGCTTTGGAGAAGAAACGTAAATTCTCACATGGCCATTGGTCATAATGCAATGTAGCAATATACGTTCTTTGCCTCTGATGTGGGCCAGATGGCCAGATCATACAAGAGAGGGGCATTACAAGGAAAATATTGATAATAGGATAAGGTGTCACTTACCCCTACAACTTTTATATGGATTTTGCTTTCTGGATTAAATATCTGATGGAAATAAATACTTGCTAAATGGCACTAATTCAAGACATGCCTGTGCTGTGACAATAGCTCAAGAGAGTCTTTTCCTCTCTATTCAGAGATTTCATCAGGAAAGGGATTTTAGCTAGCTTGGATAAAACTTAATGGCATTATTTCTACTGGGACTTAGAGAAATAATACATGTCTTAAAAGGCTCATTGCCTGGTTCAGTCATAAATCACCATGTGAAAACACAACTGAACGTGGCTTATTCCATCCTAGTAAACATCCAGTATCATTCTGCTGTTGGAAATGCTAATAAAAGCCAAAAATTGATTATAGCCAAACCATATGTGAGAAAACTTCTATCCACTTATCTCAAGGAAATTGGATCTTGATTCCAAAGTTTCCTGCCTCTATCAATATCTGAGGATTTATATATAGCCACTGATTGTTTTTTGATGACAGTAGAAAACATATCAAAATTTTGCAATCTGACTGAATGTTGACTCTTATGGCATAATTTAATTTTCTCTAAACAAGACCCTAGAAACAGATTTCAAAATCAATTTTATCAGTTGATACCTTATACCCCATCTTCTGGCAAAAGAGATGCACAATAGAATATTTACCCAATGAGATAACCTGGTCTTACACATAAGTAGTTTGATGACACATCTATGTTGTAGCTTTTCCTCTAATAACCTATCCTATATACAGTCCAAAACTTAAGATTTATATTATGCTACTGATTCTAACCATCTACAACAATTTGAACCCAGTTTTGATTCCATATGAAGGTAACCACAGGTAATAACATGAGATTGGTGGAATAAGCCTTGAATCAAAGTCAGAAATCCAGATTGTATGAATTCCACCCTCATTGAGCTGTGTGATCTCTAGCACATCTCTCAGGGCTCTGGTTTCCACAAGGTTAAAACTCAGAGCCAACATCTCTTTTAAACCCAACAGTTAAACCACAGTGCAGCAACAAAACAAATTGTAGAAGTTCTCTCTCTTGTATGACTTAAGTAGATGCTAAATAATGAGGTTTAATAATAATGGGAAGAGAACAGTTTCCAGGTTACATATTAAATCTTCATGTATATATGTACCAGAACACTCAAATTTCTTTGGCAAAGTATATTATTATAGAAATTATTGAAAACAAAATAGGGTAGTTTTTATCTTCTGGTTTAAAAACACATTTTTAAGAAAATATGGTAAAGAAAACATGGTAAAATCTCGGCTTGCTTTTTATAGGAGCTTTATATTTTATGTTGCCATTCTAATTGTAGAAAAAAAAGAAAAGAAAAGAAAAACTCAATACTTAATTTACCTCCTTCATATACAACTTGAAATTAAGCATTAGTTCATCAAAACTAATGGTTTTCAATCTTAATCTGCCCTCCCCACATAACTGACACATATCCTGCAAAATGACTCTTGATTTCATCTTCTCTGTGAGGTCTGAACAAGTTAAGCAAGAAGTATCAGTGTGTGTGTGTGTGTGTGTGTGTGTGTGTGTGTGTGTGTGTGTGTGTATGTACAAAAGATTAAATTGTAGAAGAACAGCTGGTCCAATATCCTACTAATATTATAATACTTGTTAACTTTGTATTTGTTTTCTTCTCAAGTACAAGTCCACAATCCTTTATTTCAAGACAGAAAAACTCAAAACCCCCTAAATTTCAAATTTTTATGATTCATTTAACATGTAAGCATGCATACATATTCCAATAAAAGTGTTAATATATCTAATCATGGATCACTACTGCAAACCCATAGAAACATAATATGTGGTATAAGTACCTTATTGCAAATATATCATCCTACAATTTCTGTTTTTAAAATGCATTTGGAAGATTTTGGGCTCAAAAATACATATTTGCACATCTGGAACAAACCAGTTCAAAACATACATTTGCACATCTGTAACAAACCAGTTCAGAGTAATTAAAATAAAATAAACTCAAGGTTTTCCAATCCTTGGAATAGTTTAAATAACACCCAAAATTTGATTTCTAAGAATCACCTAACACTGAACTATTTTCAATCTCTTTTATGGTTTGTATAATATTTTTCAGGGAACAGATTCTCTACAGCTGTTTGTAGACTGTTTGGTAAGTGTATGTGTGTGTGTGTGGTCATGTGCATGCACACACATGAACATGCTGATGTGTGTGTATGTAATCTGTCCTATACTTATTTCTGTTCCCTATATTTATTTCTTCTTGGCAGAATCACCACAACTGAACTAAGGGCAAATATATTTCCAGAGCATCTTGTGTACCAAGTCTCTATTAAGACACTTCCTCTAGCTGTATGTGGCACTGTGTACACTGTGTACAACTAGCCTCTCCCTGGTGCCAGCCCCTTGCTGGTAGCAAACATAAGATGCACCTTTCATTATTTATTTATTTTTTTCCTGAATGGATGACCAAATGATTGCTCTTAGCATCAGAGTTAAGGAAAGTAAGCTAGCAGCCATGAGTTTTTTTGTTTCTACTACATTGTGTCATTGAGGGCTTGAGTAACTAGGCATGGTACTAATCAATATCAATATAAGCAGATGAGTGACAAGATCCCAGTTGGATGAAAGCTGTATTGTAGAAGAACAGCTGGTCCAAATGCATACAAATCTCTCTTCATTTGACTCAACTGGCTTCACCAATAGATTTCAAAGCTTTATGTGTCATATTTCCAAGGACCTAGTGGGTGTCGTTAGCCAGAGATAGGGATAACACTGCTAGTGGACAATGGTATAGCCCCATCTCCCTTCCATTCCTTGGAGGCAGGTATCCTTCACCACCACCATGTGGGAATTTCACCGACTTCCCCGAGCTCCTGATCTTGCTCTCTTTCATTCACATGTGCTCTCTCTCCAGTCTTCTTCCCTTTCTCCTTTTTCTCTCTTCCTTTTGCTCATTCCTGAAGCTTTCTAAACTTTCAGATCCCAAAGGTCAAACCATTTTCACAAAGGGTTTGGGGAAGCTTTGAAACTGTTTCTGGGACTTACTCATTTGAAGAGTTTTCCAACCAAGATGTTTTTCTCCGTAACACTACTTCTCCCAAGTTATGTGACATTGTGCTAATATCACACAATTCTGAGTCATGTATGTTGTGCGTCTAAGTCCATTCCAGGTATTTTTTCATTTAAGTTGCCTTCAAAACTTGTTTGATCAGTGGAGCAGCTTCAAAGTCAGGGGCATAAGTCAATCGATGGACACTCCCCCTCTGTTGTTAATAAGCAACACAGGAAATGAAAAGACCAGATCTTCTGACTCAAAGGCCAACACTATGTTGCATCATTGGTTTCCAGTGATGCCCAGGGAGCAACTGGCCACGTAAACAACCAGGTTAACTATAGAGGCAGAACACAATTCCTACGTTTCAAGAGCTGCTCTCAGTTGGGGTTGCCTGAAAATCGGCTTTTTCTCTAAAACAACTTTTCTGTGTTTCAGCCCCTATCGTTTTCTGCCTTTCTGTTGTTCCCCATTTTTTCCTACCCAAAATGAGATTAATGGCAGTGGAAATTCTTCAGCAACTATCACTCCATGTGCAAATGCTGCTAACAGTTGAATTAGACTGGACAGGTCAGTGCTGGCTAAAGAGGCAGCTGTCAGGCAGATGGTTCAGCTCCAGCCTCTCCTGCAGTCAAGCATCTCAGTTTGACGCAAACTGTGCAGAATTGGAGCTCAGAACTTAAATTTTCTTTGTATTCTTCACAGAGGACAGTGTCTCCGTGACACTGTCTAGACAGTAGATATGTGGTACATAACTTAAGGAAAGTACGAGTAAATCTCAGTTAATATCAACTCAGGAGATTTTCATGTTTTAATATATTGCTTATGATTGCTAAAATTTAACCCTTTGACAGTTTCATTAAACAGTTAAAAACAAGTTAGAGATATGGTTCTCCCTGGTGGCGCAGTGGATTAAAGCACAGCACAAAGAAGCTAAAGTCACGGCAGCACAAGTTCATACACTGCCCCAGAGGTGACCCACATGGCATGGCAGACCTCTCCTGTCCCGTCCACTGCTCCCCTCAGCAGTGCACTTCACCTCTCACGGTCCCTACACTTCTGGCCTGTACCCCAGTTCTGTATGCATAAATAAATAATTCTTTAAAAAAATTTTAAAAAGTTAGATATAAAACAATTTGTTATAACTTATATTCTGAATTCCATCAGCCATCAAGAATATAATTTAGAAAAACTATTTATTAACCTGAGAAAATGTCCAGGACACAATCTAAACTAGTTGATGTGGCTTACAGACAGGATACAAACCAAATTATTTATTACTAAATTATACATATAAAACTATAGAGAGAGACCAGCAGGCTATAAATCAGAATCTTTGCAATGGTAATCTCTAAATTGTGGATTATGTGTGATTTGTTTCATATTCATGGATATAAACTTCTTGATGCAGAGGGAAAACATTTTTCCTTTACAACTTCTATATAGGCCACATTTCACAGTGACTTGTTTTAATTCAAAGTCTACAAACACTGCTTAGGGGACTTGTGGTGCCCTAATCAAGTTTTATATTAAATCTCTTAAGATTTCATTTGTAGAGATTTATTTATTAATTTATTGTTGATTTGGGAATGAATAGGGTGGGAAAAAGCAGACTCACTTCAAATACAATTTAAAAAGCTCCAGGTTCCTCTATTTTTCCATAAGAATAAGGGAAAGCTATTTTCCCACTGCAAAGCACAGCCAAAAATGTTGCTAATTATTTAGATAAGATGAAATATCTTTTTTTCTCCTAGGTTATGTTTGGAAGTGAATACTGCCTCCCAAAACTACAAGATAAAAAAAAAAAATCCATGCACTATTTCTTATGTGCCATGAAGTAAATTAAAGAACAGTATAAAACATCCATGTTTCAAAATCTGTGCCATTAAATACTTTCTGAGAATAAACAAAGACAAGGATGACTTAACAGAACCATTCTACCAATTCAATTTTGTATCAACACTCTAAGTGTAATCAGCCTATTAGCAAGAATTGCTTCCTCACCCACACTACATTCATTTATCATCAGTCTTCATTAATATAGTATTCATAGATCATTGATTTTCATTAATATAGAATAATTCCCTCTAGTTTCACTCACTGATTAGGTTCTAAATATCTTAAGTATGCCTGTTTTCTCCAGAATCCTAGTCTCTGAAAATAAGCCATTAAACAGAACTTTAGAGGAGATAAAAATCTTTTTATAACTTTCACATGCTGCTTGACAAAAGAACCCAAAGGCTGTAATGTTCTACATGTGTCTTTGCAATGAAAACAGGAAGGAAGTACCGAAGGTCCACAAGGGTCTTTGAAGTCTTTTTATATCGTGGATGCCAGAACCACATTTAGCACATAGTATGTGTTAAACGAACTCTTGTTAAGTAAAGAAATAGCTTATTCTCCATAAAGCGAATAAGAGAAAGAATCAACACTTTTCCTTTAGGACTTTCTACTACTATGACATAATGATTGAGACTGAAGGCATGAATAGCATTCTCTCTATCCAGACTGACCTTATGACACCTTGTATAGGGTGTTCTAATGCACTCATGGCTTTGACCTTCAAATATCATTTAGTTTCATTGCTTTAGCTCCTCTGTGCTGTGTCAAAATCTTTTGGTTATGGTGACAGTTTCCAAATGCTATAAAGAAGGACACTGCAATGACGGAACAAACATATAGGAGAACCATACGGTAAAATTCTGGAAAGTCTGGCAGTGTCCAGCACACAGCAGGGGAACCCATTGCTCATCATTTCAACATCAGATGCTACAATTCTTTGAATGACTTCACATTTCCATGAAGCAGGATTTGTGGAGGTTGCTATGTATCTCCATCCAACCAGTAAAGAGTGGGAGAAAAAGGTAGTGATGCTTGATCCAATTCTAAGGCTTGGGAAGCTATGAAATGCCCCAAAGACAAAACTGTCTATTAATAAGTGACTGTTCAGGGTGCAACACAAATGTTTTTCTTTCAATGTGTGAACTGTCTTTGTCAAATTATCAAGTTTGTATGAAGACAAATTATTTCTTTATTTTATAATAGTTTATTTTTTACATCATTTTGTACTTTTTTTTTTTTTATCTCAATTGTAATCCCCGTGGGTTTCCCATCACCGAGTCACCCAGGTGCCATCACCATAGTCCCATGCACTTCCCTTTCCCCCACCCCGTTTTTGATTCCATTCCCCACTCCACCCCTATAAAATGTCTCTGGTATATGACTGTTCATTATTCTTATTATTTTCTCACCTGGTCTACTATACTCCTGCTATGAGCGAAACCATCCAGTATTTTTCCTTTTCTTTCTGGCTTATCTCACTAAGCATGATCTTTTCCAGCTCCATCCAAGTTGCTGCAAAAGACATGTTTCTTTTTTTGGTTGCTGAGTAATATTCCATTGTATATATGTTCCACATCTTTTTAATCCAGTCATCTACTTTTGGGCATTTGGGCTGCTTTCATATTTTCCCAATTGTAAATAAAGCAGCAATAAGCATGGGGGTGCAGGTATCTTTTTGAATCAGTGTTTTTGTGAAAGACATAAACTCTTACCAAATTGTTTAGACACTGACATTATAGCATCATATCACACTACTATATTCTTTGCTTATTGCTTGGTCAAAAATTGATGACCTGCTCACTGGATATTACTAAGAATGCCTTCCTTCATAAACCTCAGGCAAGAGACAAAGTCCCCGAGGGCACAGTGTATATTTCCCCAAAAGATTCATTGACTTGCTGTCACCCCAGCTGCCCCTCCAAAGGGACAAACCTCAGAGAAGTGGCCAGAGAAAGGTGACAGGCAGCATTGTGAGAGGGAGTCTAGGAATGGTAAACTCAAACCTGGGAGCTGGTAGTTGTTTTTGTTCTTTTTTTGTTCTGCCTTCATTCCCTGCCTTCATCTAATTTGTACTCCCTGCTCAGGGGTGGGAATGATTAACTTATCCAGTAGTATCAGCTATTCAAGGGGAGAACCAGCTTCCTGGATCATTTCTTATACCCTATGAATATTTATAGAGGATTTGAAGATGAGAAAAGTGATCAGAGCCAGAAGTGCAGCAGAGATAAAGTGTGGGCTAAGTTTAGAGGGAAGACACAGAAAGAGGCTGGCCCTGTCGCCTGAACTGGAAGCACGCTGACACTTTAGAAGTTCTTTTAGCATGTAACTACTGATATTGCTCCCTGAGAAGGATCTATGCCTCTAACTCCTTTGCCTTCAGTCAGTACCTCTTCCCCAAAAAGGGGTCTCCTGGATTCTCTAACTCCAGTTTTAAGTTACCTTAAGCATATACCCCTAAAATGAAAGTTGGTCTCAATAACCCCCAGTTTGCAAGTTACACATACTGGTTCTTTTATACTGGAAATATAAATACAAGCTATACATTTATTTTCCTTGATTTAATCTAAAAGTCAAGAATTTTATATAAACTGCCACTTAAATACTGCTAAACCTGAAGGTTTGGTATCATTTTGAGTTAGGTCTATAGAACCTCAAAGCAACCCTCAAACTTCTTAAAGTCAGACTGGGAGACAGATGTATCAGTCCTCTCAATAGAGGAAGCCAGAGGTTCAGAGGATCAAATGCTTGAATAGGACGGCTCCCCAGCTTAGGGGCTTAAAGACCACCACCTCACTAGGGCTTCTCCTAGTGAGTAATGAGGCTGGTGGGCAGAGTAAAGAAAGGGTTTTAAACTAGATCAGACTTTGCAGATAAATGATGGATAATCAATAGGTTGATGCAGACTCCAGGGGAACAAAGCCTGCCTACACAAAGCCTGCATTATATAGACGACCATCCATCACCATTCAACTACCTAAAAGTTAGCCACACATGCACACTTCATTGTTGCAGCATAGACACAGTCAAAGAGAATGCATGAGAGAATTTCAGTGACTTCCACTTGAGAATTTTTAGAACAAAGGTGCCAGTGAAATCTTGCCTTGGAGAATGAGTAGATGCATTTATTTGAGGCTGTCTAACAGGCAAAGAGTTGTGGGTGTCAAATAAGGTTGTTCCCAATGTCAGGAAAATAACTGACTTTTTAGGAACCAGAGAAAAAGAGACAATCACAAGTACTATGATTAAAATTGGTTGCTTTCAATTCTTGCCCTAGAAACATCTATAATCCTTGGTCTTCTCTTCCCTAAACTAGTTTGACTCAGAAGGGATGGAGCCCAGGGATGGTAGAGGTCACCAACTACACAGGAAATTCCTTGATGATCACAGAGCAGCAGCTCACAGGCTGAGAGACTTCGTTGAGACTATCCACATGACTTGTGTGGCCCTAAAAAGAAGGATCCTTTATCAAAAAATGACTAAGGGACCTTTCAAATCTTTGGAGCTAGAGGGGAGAAATAATTTAAATTTATTTTTAAAATATAAAGGAATATATTTATCGCATTTAAGTATAATCCAGTAATTCAAACTTAATCTGATTATGATATTAATCAAAGTAAGTGATAAGCAAGGCTTTCAAGGTTGATATTCAAATATATGTCGATAATTCAAAGGATGAGAATAAAGTTGGAATATTTACTATAAATTATTTCAGGTGGGGTGCTTACTTTATAAGTGCTCTCTCAATGTTATAGTCTAGACAGTTTTAGGATTCTTGTCTTTAATGGATAATTTAAAGTTATTTGGCAGAAAATCTTGTACTGATAGTTGTTTTTTTTTTTCTGAATAGTAATGCAATCTTTATAGTTTTCCAGTCCTGATCACATCTCCTATTGACAGTTTCAGAGTAAGCACAGGAAATTGATCATTTTATTGTTCTACTACATTACTTCATAAAAATGTGTTAAAGAACACTTTCTGGGACAAAGGTATAACTGCATCATAAAAGCTGCTGAAATCATTAGCTGTCTCATACCAATATTTGACCATCCTAAAAAAGTTTATAATGTTTAAAAAGATTTGTGAAAATCACCTAGTCAATAACGTCATTGGTAATATCTTTACTTCTATGTAATCATTGTCCTTCATTTTATTGGTCATCAAATATAAAATAAAAAGACAATAGCCTTGCTCTAATTATTGTCTCGAGTCTGTGATCCAGTGTAAAATGGTAGTAGTCAAGGAAATTTAGTTCAGTTTCACCGCTAATTGATTTAAACCCTATTGACTGTGGGTGTCAGTGGCCTGATTGGTATGATTGTTCCTCATAGTCTGTCACCATGGAAAATTATTGCAAGAGAAGAGAGATCTCCTTGTCATCAATCAGTTGGATCACCCTGGACAAAGGTTTTTACCTCTGGCGGCCTTGGTTTCCCATTGAGGAAATTAGATGGTTGAGTTAATGATCAGTAAAGATCTTGCAGTTTTTTAATCCTACCCATCTGTGTTTATAGGCATTAGAAAATCAAAGATTTAATGCAGGGATCTAGAGATGATACCTTAGAACATGCAGTTTTCCTACTTTAAAGAAAAATACACTTCTATGAGGACATGCCAGTTTGACAAACTATTGTTTTGCATGTATTAAAACAAGTTTCTAGACAGGTTATTCCAGGCAAACCAAATAAACTTATTTCAGTGATGGAAGTGCTATGGTGTATAAAATCTTACATGCAAAAACAAGGTGCTGATTGAAACTGGAGAACATTTATTATCCAAAATTTGAATTTATGTAACTTTCAAATGATCTAGACTACCTTGATCTTTATTCATTCGACAGAGAACTCAAATAAGCAATTCTGTGTCTGGCATAGAAATTTATAAAGAAGTTCTGAAGCTGTCTCTTTTGTTTTTTAACCAAAAATTAGGAAGGAAAAAAAGAGCATCAAGATTTCAGAAGGAGAGGAATACGTATGACATCTAAATTTACAACAAAACAAGCAGAGTGGACAAGGTCATTGCATTTCTGTTCCTTTCCTCACTTTGTTCACAAATGAGGAACACTTGAAGTTTAGAGGCATGATTCAGAACTGTGTTTTAGGTGTGCTTCTGTTTGAAGATTTCCTATTTAATATACACTTTTGATTTATTAACACTATCTTAAAATCATATAACTCAGGCCTGAATGAAGACAATGTAACCTGTTTTTTTCCCCACTAAGTATAGCCCAATCTTCTTACTCTTAGAAGCCCTAGGTAGCACTTCAGCACTACTCTTGAGGTTACTTTAAATGGAAAAGTATAAAAATATGAAAACATGACACTAAACAGATTCTAGAAAGGATACATATTTGCAGTGTGAGAGTTGATGCAAGAACTCAGAGTATCCCCTGGTGGACCTCAGCTGAGAACATGTATGTGGGGAAACTCTAAACTTTGACCACCTGCACATGTCAACAAAGAATCATTGAAGTGCTAGGCATGTTGATTTTGCAGTTATAAATTTTAAGTGAGTAAGTGACTTCACAAATATAGAATTCATAAATAATGATACAATACAATAGTATACTCATTCTACACTCAACTGCATGGTAAGCTCTATATTGACTAGTATAGATCACCTTTATTACAATAATCTATAATGCAAATATCATGATAATTTTATCAATGTAGAAATGAAGCTGAAGAGTTAAAATAGCTTGAAAAAGGTCATATGGGGATAGTCAAAACTTTAAAGTTGGGGATGACTTTAGAGTCTCTGTACTTTACAGTATCTTGTTATTTCATTTATCAGGAGAAAAGGAGTTAGGCTTTGTTGTGTTTTTATTGTGTTTTTAATCGAACAAGTGTGCATTTCCCATACTGCTGGAAAACCACTGTCTTTGATCATCTTATTTAACTGAAATGTAAATAACTGAAGTAACAATTTGAAAATAAAGCTGCATATATTTAAGTACTATCATAAGTCTAATTTATGTTTCTAATTGAAACTCATTAATATATAATTATAAATGGTTATTATGTGTCAGAGAATGTTCTTATGTGCATCAACAGAGAGGTAAGGGCACAGCAGTTCTGGAGCAGACCTCAGAATTGTTCTCTATAATTCTTCCAACACCACTAGAACAACTTCAAACTCTAAAGAGTCAAAAATGAAAGAAAGGTTATTGCCAAATTTGATACCATTACCTGTCAAGCCGGTGAGGTCTAGGAATTGTATGAGTGTGTTCATGATCCACCTTTGCTAAGGATGATAGGTGTATTAATAAAAGCTAATATGTGAAGCAGCAACTTTAAGAGACAATGTATCAATCAGGATAGAATTTGGCTTTTCTACAAAAACCATCCGAACCTATCACAGGAAAGGTGTCTTCTATGTTCTTGCCAAGTCTAATGTAGGTTGAACAGGTCCTTTTTCTCTACATCCTTATAACCTACTCTTAAATAATGCTTGCCACAACTCTTTACAATCAATGCAAGTCTGAGGAATGCATAAAGTAAATGGGTTTTGGCTAAGTCACTCTGTGGCCACAAACACAAATGAATTTACTTATAAATCCTAAATAGGATATATTATCATTTATATTATGGATAATCTTAAATTTCACTTTGATTAATAGTAGACAACAGTGACTGCCTGTAGTTTAAAGTTATTCTTACCTTTCAGATATCATATAAATATTCACATTCTCTTAAAAATTGTTAACATCGATTAAATTATTCTTTTAGGATTTTTTCTTCACTAACATGAATAGGGATGCAGTTTAATAATTTTGCTTGTATGGATTTACAATTTTTAAAAGCAATCGCAATACTTCTGTCCTTGTACTTCTGTTCAAACAGGGATTAAACACTAGGTGCATTTTTCTGTCACTGGCTGTCATTTAGAAAAACATGGCCATCAACTTGTATAAGAAAATGTGGTAGATACAGAATAAGTATGCAGGTGTGTTTCTGGAAGTAGCTCTACGAACCAATTGACCAGGTAGACTCACCCAACAGAGCAGCCATCGACAGGAGAAAACAGAAGTGTGAAATTACATGGCAGTCCCCACTTCCAGGTCCAGGGTCTTGCCTTCAATTTGTGACTGTCTCTCCTCCAAACAGGACACTTTAAAGTCCAGTCTGTCTTTTCAAGGTCACCCCCTGTCCGTGATTCATAGTTCTTCTCTCCAAACCACCAGCGCTCCATCACTCTGAGTAGAGCAGTGTCAGGCCCTGCCTCACAGAACTCACTCCACAAAGGTTTGTCTTCAAGGGGATACAACATGCTGGCTCCCTGTTCTACTTCGGAGGTTGTATTCGAACAACCTGTGTACATTAGGTGATGAGAGAGGAAACATGTCTGGCTATGCCCCCTAAAGAGCTTGTTTACCAAATGCTCACAAGTGACTAACACAGCAACTTCTACATTTGAAAGCATTTACATCTATTATTCTGTGTAAGGGCCAATGAATTAATTATATCTAGTATTAGAATTAAATGAGAGATCAGAAAGCTGAGATTGAAAAAATCAATGAACCTACCAAAGATTATCTAATCAGGCAGAGCAGAAGGAAGGCTGAGTTCCTACCTCCTGACCCCCCAGGCTAGTTTCCATTCTGCATATTTTGTTAGCAGGTCAGCCCTGTAGGTAGCAAAGTGCTGAAAAATCTCAGGGTTTAAATCTCATTTAAAATCTAAGGACTTTAAATGTCACTTATGCTGACCATATAACCTAGGGACCTTAAGTGTCAACGAGGCTAATGGCATCATGTTGGGTGGCTTCAAGTATTGTCCTGCCAGGTGATCAGTCAGCCACATGTTCTATCAGTTCAAAAATCTATTATTCATGGAAAAACAGCTTAAGCAGCACACCTGGATAAGGAATTGCTTCTGTCTGGCAAGTAGATCCAGTTGGCTGGGTTTTACATCTTCTTTTCCACTTTTGTTTTCATCTCAGAACTCTAATACCTCTAACTACTAATAAACTCATGAATCTTCAAATCCAATTCCCTAATTCCTTCCCCATTCATTGTGTTTATATCTGTGGCATCCATGCACACATAGGCATACACACACACAACCTGAATCTCTGTTTCCTCTGCTACCTTCCAAAGCTCTACTTCCAAAAAATCACTTATCAATGTTTCAACAATCCCTGTTCGCTCTTACTCCAGAGAGGATCTTCATACCCTTCATATTCCTAGCTTTATCTTCTTTATCTTCTCTTCTAAATCCTTTTCACAGTGCAGCAAATGACAGCCCTGTGGCAGCCGCAAGCTAACCTTAATATGGCACAATCCACACACTGAGATATGTTGACAAGGTGAAGTTAAGAGTCCTCCTCATGCTTTCTTCTTCCACTGTGGCTGTGGAATTATGAAGTGGAATCTAGAAGAACATGAATTAGGATCAAGTTTCTAAAACAACTAACCTAGAAGCTGAAGTTGTTTTTGTTCCATCAGCTCTAATAGGCATTTCAAAAATTCTAGTAAATATGCACCGTGTGGAGAAGGCAGCTCCATCTGCAACTCATTCTTCAGGAACTCCAGTTAAAACTTGATTACAGTGCATCCTGAGTAGGAGGAAAGGCAATGATTCACAGACACCAATTGCTCACCATCATCAGATGGAGTAGTTAGAAGCAATAAGCTGTGCTTCAATTATTCCTTCCCAGAAGTCACTACAGTTCAAGAGCCTGCTATTCATGGAGAGGCAGCTTACGTAATGCACCTGAGTAGGGTTGGTTGCATTTTTTCTTTTATGTGTTCTTTTTTCCCCCATTTGTTTTCATTATAGAAGCAAGTTCCAGTCAGCCTGGTTGAGTAGGCAAAGTAATGCCAGACATGCACAGAGCAACCATAGCTTCAGGTGAAGTCCTTCAAGAATTGCTTCTAGAGTGGGATGAAGGCAGCAGATAAGATGGAAGG
The DNA here is from genome assembly GCF_000260355.1 of Condylura cristata. NCBI lineage: Eukaryota > Metazoa > Chordata > Mammalia > Eulipotyphla > Talpidae > Condylura > Condylura cristata. The sequence goes on from NW_004567115.1 coordinate 25,512,700, forward strand.
CAACCCTGACTCTTCACCTGCTAAAGGTGCTTGGTAGTGCAAGTATTCTGGCTATTCTTTGCTGATGCTTCTTGATCCTTATCCTGTACTTTCAGTTAGTCAATTTGTACTTGAGGTCAAGCTTCACCCATAATCTAGGTTTGGGAACCAGATCCTTGATTTGTTTATTATACTTGATTTCCAGCCCAGTACTTTTCTTAAAAGAAGATTCCCTGCTGCTCTCTCAATAGCCTTTTCTGTCCCAGAGCCCAGGTCTGCAACCAGGGCCTTGCTACCACTTGCCAGGCTTCTCTGCCAAAATCTTGATTGAGTCTCTGCATGTTCTCTGCACCCAGACTCTTCAGTGCTGGGTTCCAGCCTCTTACCAGGTCCCCAAACCCTTACTTTGTGCCAAATCCCCTAATGCCTTCCTCTGCTTCTACTTGGACCTAATGACTCATTCCTCTAGCAAGATACATTATTTTCTCTGCTCCCTGCCAGCAACGGGGTTGATAGCAACCTAAGACTAGGGACTAAGTCAGCTTTCCTGCCCCCCAATTCTGTCTGGTGTTGCCATTTTCTAAGATCCTTTGTGCTGAAAGCAACCTTCAGAACAAATGCATAAGGAGAATATATAGAAGGGTGACGTGCAGCCTAGAAACCCAGAACTAATTGAGAAATAGAGCTGCTGGCACAGGCAATCAGAATCTCCTTCCTCCCAATCCAAACCACTGCTCCTAGTACTATTTACTCCCCACTTCCTTCTCACCACCTTCTTGCTAAACAGCAACCTGAGACCTGTCACAGTAAGACATGGACCAGCTTCATGGACAGCCATAATAATCACTGACTAAAGGTTGCAGTTTAGGCACTTTTAATTTTTTTCCATTGGGCTACACCAATGGCAACTAGCACATTACCCTTGCTATATTTACTAGCTCTAAGGATATCTGAATTCAGAAATGCAAACTAGTACTTTTAACCAGTTTCGAGGATGTATTTAAATTCACAAAGAACTATTTTTTACTATAAAGTGGTTAATTTTTTTCCTGAAATAATCCCTCTCCAATTTGTTAATTGATGTGATAAACAAAGATACAGTCCCTCCTCTTCCATCACTAGCTCCAAAATTAAATTTAACAGCTATACCCTGCTTAGGCAGAGAGAACAAATGAGCTAGTTACTCATTCATGGAAAACAGGTAAAAACTTCCCTGTGACTGTTTCTTTGAAGTGTCTATTTTAAGAGGTTTGATGGGGAGTAGGTTACAAGGTGAACACATCGAACCTTTAAGAGTGCAAGAATTGAGAATTTCAACGAGTGACTGCCTATCAAATGCCATACTTAAGAGTGTGCCCCAAATAAGCTGGGCCTGTCTCCAGATTTCATGTGTTTTGCAACCCTGTCCTATGTTTGAATGTCACAGCCACCTTTGCAAAAACAATATTCTCTAGTTAAATTAAGTAGAAAAATACAGTGAAAAGAATCTTTTCTATTCTCTAGGTAAAAGATGACATTTTCCTTAAGAAAAACACTGATGAGGATAAAAGCCAAGTATTGTTTTAGATTCCTTCCAATTTCCAAAATACCATTTAAAAAATAATTACACCCACGATTTATACACGATTCATTAGACAGCAAGATAAAATGCTCTGCTAAAGTTTAATTGCATTGAAGTAGACATCATGGAATACACCCCCCACTTCTACAGACCTGAACCTAGTCTAGTAAAGTCTTTTGCCCAGCTAGTCTATTTGATTAAAGTATAACCATATTGTAGTTTCTTGATTTGACAGAATTCTAAAGAATGTTTTTTGCTAAGTCATTAGAAGGTCAAATGGTCTGTTATCAATTTTAAAGCTTTTTATTATGAAAGCTAGTAGGCTTGATACCATAGGAAGATGACAGGAACTCTATCTCCGAAAAAAAAGAAAAAATCAGTTACTTGCAAACAAAAGTGGTTATAATGCATGCAGTCCCCCCCCCTGCCCCACTTCCACCCAGATATGAACCAGGTGATACTTTGCATTATGCAGGCATCAGTTGAGAAGCTACCCAAAATCCACAACACACATCCTATTATCCATACAAATTACAGACAAATGAGAGAAGAGCAGTAAGTGTTCTTTACATAGTAGATATAATATCTTGCATAATATGTAATAAATATGACAGACATCTGGCAGATGTAACCAGCCTTTTAGATTCTACAAGCTGCTGAATTACTAATCTGAAGGAATGAGGTTGAAAGAAAGAGCACCTGCACCAGATTTGAGGGTTTTATGACAGGAAGGTCTGCTGGTCTACCTGTCCAGCCCTTTAGGTTGGAGGACATTCACCATTAGAGTCCCATTCAGGCAGCTGTCTCTGAAGAGGGAGCATGATTAGTAGAATCGGCATGAGACTGGAAGCAGGCATGGATCTGAGTGTTTCCCAGATACTATTGTTCACACACATACCTGCAGTCTTTAATGGGGTTTTCTCTCCTAGCAACAGTTTTAACCTTTTGGCATGGATTTTGCCTTGATAATGTGAATCAGCCACCACGGCAGAGGTAAAAGACATGTTACATAGTGTGCAACACTTGTTCTTATCCACCATATCAGCATCATTGCCCTGAAAAGAAGAAAAAAAAAAAGTGTTAGAGAGAACTGAAGTCTTAAATTTCTCTTTCCCCATTCCATTCTGCTGCACATGAGATTTATCACAGAGTTTCTGATTGAAATTTCTAGCTTTTGCTCTGAAACCTCATTTTTCTTCATGATGATGATCATCAAAAGTTACTCAGTGACTGACTCCTATCACCGTCCAGCACAGGCACTATAGGACAATATAAGACATGAGCTACCGAAAGAAAAATGGGCCTCACAATTAGGCGAGGGCATATGTGTCTGGCATCATGGGGAGAGCAGACTCTAATTGCTTCATTATACTCATTAAAGTAAGTAAAAATATCAGAGTTCAAGTGTCTGAATTATTCAACAGAAATTATCATTTGGCATCCAACTCTGCCTTTCAGCCTCACCAGGATACATAACTACATAACCACATGGTCAAGGTTTTTGTTGTTGTTGTTGTTCCTTTGTCTTTTGTTTTTGTTTTTGTAATATTTCTTTAAAAAATACTTCATAATTAAATTGGGTATGTCATAAAGCTATGATAGCCATACTGGCTGAATTTTTTAGAAGACTATGAGTAATTTTCCTTTTCTTTAGGAAAGGTGATTTGTTACATGCCACACAAAAGACTGAAATCCAGCTTGATTTTTATTCCTTTGAAAGACTTAATGAAGTAAGTCATGATTCAGAAAAAATAAATATTTTGTCAGTACATATAACCTCACTATTGCCCACACAGATCATCAATGACCCATATTATGCAAAGGGAAGCTTAATCTATTGACTCTCCTCCTGCCTAGTTAGAAATAGAGGGTAAAACAGAGTCTCAGATAGAGTTAATCTATTCCTTAATGGAACTCCAACAGTAAAGTACCTGGGTTTAAGAGCAGTCTTGAAAGAGTATCTGGCTCCACAAGAGTACCCCTCTTTTAACTAGCTAGCCATGGCGCCCTTAAAAATGGGATAGGGGCCCTCCCTGGTGGGAGGTGGTGGCAGCAGGTTAAAGCACAGCACTAAGAAGCTAAAGCCACTTCCACATGACTTCGATCCCTGCCTGCCCTGGAAGTGATCCACATGGCACAGCAGACCTCTCCTGACCTGCCTGCTGCTCCCTTCAGCAGTGTACTTTGATGATCTATCTGTTCTGTTCCCCACTCTGTCTCTGGTGAAGCCTCTCACCAACCCTGCACCTCTGGCCTGTACCCCAGTTCTGTATGCACAAATAAATCTTTTTTAAAAAATGAGATAGGGAGGAGGGTAAGGGTGAGGATGGGAGGGAGAAAGGGAGCTATATATCTTCCTACATAATAAGATATCCAGACTTCTGGAGAGAGTGCTGCTTTACAAATGTTGCAGTTAGAAAACCAACTCCTTCCTCTTTAAGTCATTAGTGTGTAGTATCTCTGATAATGATTATTGTTCCTTGGGAGGGTTGGAGAGATAGCAGGGCATGGGGTGGGGGGTGGGGTTAAATAATGAATGAAAGAACCCTTTTGTATGTTCTAAAAGGCTAATCCAGGGATTGGGAAAAGAGAGATACCTCAAAAGAGACTGTGTGATTTGGAGTTACAGTCTCACCTACTGTCTTTTATTATTATTATTATTATTATTATTATTATTAAATGTATTTATTTATGCCTACAGAACTGGGATACAGGCCAGAGGTGTGGGCCGTGGGAGGATTCAGAGTGTGGAGCAGAACAGGCAGATTGACGAATTATACTGCTGAGGGGAGCAGCAGGTGAGACAGGAGAGGTCTGCCGCACCATGTGGATCAGACCTCTGGGTTCAAGGATCAAACTCACATTGAAGCGGCTGCGGCTAGCTTGCAATGCTGTGTCCTAACCCATTGCACCACCAGGAAGGGCCATATTTAATATTCTAAGGTCAAAATAATACAAGGTGGATCCTCCCTGGTGGCGCAACGGATTAGGATGCAGCACTGCAAGCTAGCGGCATCCGCTTCAGTGCGAGTTCAATCCCCAGATCCGGAGGTAATCCACTTGGTGCCGCAGACCTCTCCTGACTCACCCAATGCTCCCCTCAGCAGTGTACTTCATTACTCTGCCTGTTCTGCTCCCAACTCTGTCTCTGGTGAATCCCCTCACCACTCCTGTGCTGCTGGCCTGTACCCCAGTTCTGTATGCAAAAATAATTTTTTTTAAAGTATGAAAAGTTTCCCCTCTTTATATTATAGTTAATAATTGAGATTAATGAGCGCCATGGTTGGGGAGAACAATACAAAGTTTGGGTTCAATGGAGTGAGATGAGACTCACCCAAAGGGAAAGAAAGCCCCCAAAAAGGGCTTCCTGGAGAGAGAAAACTTCAGGTAAAACACCTGGGTAGATACTGAGACTGTGTCTACTGGAGTGTACCCTGCTGAGAGTTAAAGAGCAGGTGTTTTGAGCTTTCTTCTCAATAAAACAGACAAAAAAGGCATAAACATTTTTACACCTTGGTGTGATTTACTGTGGAGAGTACTGGGACCAAGAAATAAAGAAGAGAGCTGACTTCCCCTACCCTACCTCTCCAACTAAGCCTAGGATATGCCACTGAATCCCCTGAAGGGACAGAGCACAGAAACATCAGAAAATGTTACTGATGGCCCCACACCCAGAAATTAGAAAAGGATAGCTCAGGAGCAAAGAAAGACCCAAAATGTTACTTTCTCACTATACAATACAGTATATTTATCCTAGAGAAAGAAAATATTGTAGATGCTCAAATCGTTCATTTTACCTACTATACAAGATATAGGACAAATTTTTTGCCCCTAAAATTAGGCACATGATCATAAGCCAAAGCTTAATCCACAGTTTATACACTTTAGAAGTCTGTGTGTCTACCTCCCTGAGTCACTTCCTAAAAAGGGATCAGCCAATTCTGGTCACAGGAACCGATCTCTACTCCCTGGAAATCTATCTTGTAGATAGATCTAAGGAAAAAAATAGAAACTCAGATACAGGGGCTGTGATCATTATAGGAATTACACTCAGAATTAGATATCAGGACAAAGAATTGCCCTTAAACTGGATAATAAGTGGACTTATGGTAAGAATTCGATAGTTCAGCAATTTTTAAGTGTCAAATATAGTAGACGAAAATGACTCTGTTCCCTGTTACCAACAACATCAGGAGAAATTGAGAAAGGAAGAAAGTAAAAGGAAAATATTATAATCAAGGAAATACAGTCCTGTATTGGACTCAGATGCTCCTAATTGTGAATTTCCTGGCTAATCCTCTACCTCCCCCTACACCTCAGGCTTCTACATTAGTTCTGTATGCATAAATAAATAAGTCTTTTATTTATTTATTTTTTTAGAAAATCATGTAAACTAAGTGTGTGGATCTTCAAGTCTTTCACACGCCTGGAATGCTTTCCTTACCACTTCTAGATTTAGTTCAATATTTGCTTATATTTAGTTTATAATTGAACATGGAATTACTACATTTATTTGTTTTCATATCTGATCCCTTCATGAGACTACAAAACTCCTTTCAGATCAAGGAGATTGAAGCCTCAGGATTAGCACAATACTACCACATAAGTGGACCTTCAAGTGTTTACTGAGTGAGTGGAGCTGAGAATTGGTTTGTGAGGTTAATAAATTTCATAATGTAAGAGTCAAAGAGGAAAAGAGTTCTAGTTACAAGCCAAAATCTTTCATATCTTATAGAAAAATGTCCAGTTAAAGAACCCAAGGTATCAATAATTTACAAACTTGAGGGTTTAAATACAACATGTTTGCAATATTTAGTTTTCATAATGGCATATTGATATATATTCCTAGATGTCTATTCCGGATAAAGTCAACACATCACCATACAGAAAAATCTAAATATAATATGACAACTAATTGCTATTCAAGGTGATTATCATACCTGTAGTTATGCCATAGGTAAAGAGGAGGGACTGAGGAAGTACAGGGATTTGGTGATGGAGGGTATGTGTTAGGTATCCTCTGAGTATGGAAGGACATGTTCATGGGATATTTCACTAAAGAAGTCACTGTAACATGATGCAATCATACTAATCAACTTGGTGCAGATAAAACTATCCACAAAAAAAATCTCACTATAACCAAATGCCTGCAAAGTGTGGGAATGTAAATTTGTATTCTTGGCTATCTGAATCCCAAATTAATGGCTCCTAGCAACTACAGATCATATCCTCTTTATTGTGTCTCCCACTACACCCAGAGCAATGAATGACCCAGGATAGACACTCCATAAAGTTTGATGAACTGACTTCAATAAATACATTTAAATTTTCTGGTTTAAAGAGTTGAGAATAGCCCCCAAGCTAGAAAGTAAATGAAGGAGAAACCTAAGATTATCTTAAAATATGAGTTTAAACTGGAGATATAACTTCAACGACACTTCATCAGTGTAATTGCTACAGAATGTGTCAGTGCAAAAAGAGAGGGAAAGTCACTGAGGCTATGGAAAGGAGCACCATTTTCCCCACCCTCACTTCTATATTGCCGACATCTCCAAGATCTTGGGTTGTAATTTCCAGCACGCCATGAACTGGAATTCCTAAAAGAGGGACAGCTGGGAAGGATGAATGAGCAATACAAATACATATATTTAAGGTAGAATGAGGAAGAAGGAGAGACATGTGAAGAAGCCATTTCTGTAATCTTAGCGTTACTATAGGCAGGAAAGAAGGTGGCAAATATATTAAATTCATAATGGATTATATGATACTTGGTGAATGTTGGATCTTGTATTTTGTCCCAGCTCTTTTTAACCTAACTAGCCCTTGTATCATGGCCCCTCACTGGGAGATGTCTTGGAATTCTGGCAAGCCTTTGGGCCTCAGCCACCCTACTGTGGGTCCAGCCTGTTTGTTTGGGAGTTTGCCCATGAGGTAGATGGGGAAAACTTGGAAGTTTAAGGAAAGTCTGTCATTTGAAACCCTTTTCTCTTTCTCTTTCTCTTTCTCTTTCTTTCTCTTTCTCTTTCTCTTTCTCCCCCTCCCCCTCTCCCTCTCCCTCTCCCTCTCCCTCTCTCTGCCCTTTAACCTTCACATCAATCAAAGATCTTTGTGCCCATGAGTCTTGATTCCTTTACCTTTGTGGATAGATGACCAGATCTTGGGCCTGGGTGCGGGCAGAGCGGAAATTTTCCTTTTAACCATTTGGGGGTCCCTTAGTACTTCCTGGTTTTACAGTTTCATTTTGGTTCCCAGACAGTAAGTGTCTTGGTTATACAATATTCACATTCACCAAAGAAAAAGAATGATTGTGGAGTTTCCTAAGGCTACTTGTTCAAAGAATTTTTCAAAGCTGACACTTTTCAGAAAGTGTCTCTGGCCAGAAATCTAGTCATGAAAGGCCTTTTCTTTTCTCATAAGAAATTTTACTTGAAATTACAAATTTCTTTGATTTTTTTTTAAATGTAAGTGTATATAGAGTCTAAAAGAGTTTCATTTGCAGTAAATCAGAGTAGGAGTGAAGTGAAACTGCTCCCTAGCAAATCACCATCATTAATGAAAACTATAATATATCATATTCTTCAAAATCCTTGGAAAGCATCCTAAAGTAAGTGTCATCAAATTAAGAAATATTTATTCAGGTAAATTTACTAATTCTCAGTAAGAGTAACAAGAGCCTATAACACTTCAGTTACAACACCTCACTCCCTACAAATCCCCCTGTTCAGGATAATAAGAGCTCTACTTTAATTGGGTGTAGTAAAGAAAATAGGGTTCCCGCTCTTATCAGTAACCACTCAAAGGATATGTGATTTGCATTATCACATCCTTGTCAGCTCCAAGATGCAGAAATTAAATTCCTGGCAATGTACTAATATAGCAGCTACTCTTTTCCTCCACCCACATGTAGGCATAAGGTCTGCCTCAGAAACAACAGGAATATTGGAATTCTGATAGCCCTTGCCACAGCTCACCTTTTTTCTACACCAGTAGAGTCAAGCTAAGAAAATCAGAGGCTGCCATCATTTCCCAGCTAATAAAGTAGAGCTGTCCCTCTACTTTATCATCGTCCTTGTCTACAACTCCATAACAGGGGCACAGAGACATTTCCCACAACAAAAGGGAGGAAGATGACCATACGAACAAAGACCCCTTAATCTCTCCCAAATGAAACTCGTCTTATTTTCAATAGTGTGAGGAGATATAAGGCTAAGGATATTCTCACAAACAATGGTGACTATGACTATGGTGGTCAGCAATTCACAGAAAGATGTAACTCCATTAGAACTGCAAGCTAAAATACAGAACTAGTTTACCAGGGAGAACTAGGGAGACAGTTAAGGAGAACATTCTAGAGTCATTACAAACTTCAAAATTAAACTATGAAAGGATTGCATTTAGTTCAAAGTAATAAGGGACCTGCAAATCAAAACCACAATAAAATACCATCTCACACCAGTGAGAATGGCACATATTTTAAAAAGTAGCAACAACAAATGTCAATGAGGAACTCTCCTACACTGATGGTGGGAATGCAAACTGGTACAACCACTATGGAAAGCTGTTTGGCGGTTTCTCAAACTGCTAAAAACGGAGATTCCATATGATCCAGAAATCCCACTCCTAGGTATCTACCCAAAGGACACAAAAAGATTCATTCAAAAGGACACCTGCAGCCCTATGTTAATTGTTGCACTATTTACAATAGAGAAAATGTGGAATCAACCCAAATGCCCCCAAAAAGATGACTGTATCAAGAAGATGTAGTGTGTGTGTGTGTATATATATATACACACACACACACACACAAATAATGGAATATTACTCAGCAATCAAAAAGATAAACTCATGCCATTTGTGGCAATACGGATGGAGTTGGAAGAGATCATGCCTAGTTAAATAAGCCAGAAAAAAAGAAAAAGAAAAATATTGGATTTTTTCACTCATAGTGGGGATGTAGGGGATCAGAAGAAAATAAAACGTAATAAAGTAAAAATGAAAATCAACAAGCAACTATAAACCAGAGACATTCTACAGTAATGGAGAGGGTAACAAGATCAAAACTATGGTGGGAAGAGCACACGGGACTATAATGATGGCACCATAGTGGTGAATTGATGCTGGGAAGTCCACAGGGATTAAAACCAAGATGGAAATTATATAAAAAATAAAGAATAATGTAATATTATATGTATATGTAATTTTTTTAAAAAATGATTGCATTTACTTAGACCACAATGGTGACTATTCATAACCAGGGCATTGGCAGAAACAACAGAACAATCTTCCACAATTAGTAGAGTTGAGAAGCTGGATATGAATAAAGCAGAGCAGCAACTTAATTGAAAAGATCACAGAGATAATCAAAGGAAGAACTGCTAACACCACTGTGGTTTTAAATCCCAAAGTGACTGAGCTCATAATTAAAGCTACACCTCTGAGCAATGACAGTTGCTACAAATGGTGGAAAAATAGGTATTATTAAAATAGTTAGGTCATCTGACAAATAAATAGGCAAACAGCAGTAAAAACAAGCCCTAGAAAAAAGGTAAATCAGTATCAAGAATTGGCATATTACCTAAAATATATGTTAAAATAGATTAACAATAAAAATTACAAAAAATTAAAGGCAAAGTCTAGAAAAAAAAAAGTCTATAAAAGTATAAAACTCACACCAAAGACGACACTGATATTAAGTTTAACAGATAAATATTTCAAAGTAACTTCAAAGACTTCAAACAATTATAAGTATGACCAAAGAATAAAAGGAAATCATGCTTAAATCAGGCCTCCTTGGTGACATATAGGATAAAGACAGCCCTATCAAGTTATTCCCAACCACTGCAGCACAAATTGAATCCCCTGCCAGGGAGCTGACCCACATGGCATAGAAAACCTCTTTTTGTCTCTCTTTATGCTCCTCTCAATAGTGTATTTCAGTACATCTGCCTGTTCTGCTCCCCACTTTGTTTCTGCTTAATCTTCTCAACCCCTCCCATACCTCAGGCATATACCCCAGTTCTTGTATGAATAAATAAATCTTTAAAAATTAAAAAGGAATCATACTTAACAATGTATGCTGACATGTTAACAAATGGAAGATATAAATAAAGAAATGGAAATTAGAAACACTCTCTATAAGGACTTAGAATAGATTTTAACTTTCAGAGGAAAGAACAAGTAAACTTAAATATATACCAATAGTGATTATACAATCCAGAAAATGAAAAAAGTTGAACAGATCCTCAGAGAAAGTGAGACACTATTAAGTATATCAACAAATACGTCAAATTACAGTACCAAAAGAGACTGAGCAGGAAAAAAAAATCAAACAAATGACTGAAAACTCAAATTTGAAGAGACATTTTTTCCCTACATATCCAAGAAGTTCAATAAAATTCAAGTAAGATAAACACAAAATGATTACACCTAACTGCTTCATATCAAATGACCAAAAGCTAAAAACAAAGGGAAATTTTTGAAGCAGTAGAGGAAAACATTTCAGCATATTCAAGGAAACCACAATAAGATTGAGAACTGTGTGAGAATTAGTGGAGACCAAATGTAGGATGACATGACACAAGGTACTGAAAGAAAAAAAAAAATCATCAATCAAGAATCTCAAATTTAGCAAAGCTACCTGTTAAAAATGAAGATGGGGCCCTCCCTGGTGGCACAGCGGGTTAAAGCACAGCACTGAGAAGCTTAAGCCACTTCCGCATGAGTTCGATCACCACCTGCCCCTGAGGTGACCACATGGTGAGGCAGACCTGCCAGCTGCTCCCCTCAGCAGTGTACTTCGTCGATCTGCCTGTTCTACTCCCCACTCTGTCTCTGGTGAATCCTCTCACCCTCCGCATCTCTGGCCTGTACCCCAGTTCTATATGAATAAATAAATAAATCTTAAAAAAAAAAAAAAAATGAAGATGAGGGCTCTCCCTGGTGTTGCAGCAGGTTAAAGCACAGCACTAAGAAGCTAAAGCCACTTCAGCATGAGCTCAATCCCAGCCCTGGAGGTGACCCACATGGTATGACAGACTTCTCCTGACCCGCCCGCTGCTCCCCTCAGCAGTGTACTTAGTCTGCCTGTTCTGCTCGCCACTGTCTCTCTGGTGAATCCTCTCACCACCCCTGCACCTCTTGTCTGTACCCCAGTCTATATGTATCAATAAATAAATCTTTTTAAAAAATGAAGATGAAATGTCATTCAGGCTAACAAATGGCATTCAGTAACTAGTTTATGATTCGTAACTAGCAGATCCATTTTACAAAAAATCTAAAGGAAGTTAATTCAAGTTGAAAGTGAGTGATATCAGAGAATAATTACATTTCTCATTAAAAGTACCAATAAAGGTAATTAGTAATTATAAGAGACAATTCATATCTATATTTCTTCTTTCTCATTTGAACTAATTTAAAAATGAGATGCATAAAATTGCACGTATATGTATAGTTGAGCTAATACATGCAGAAGTATATTTGAGAAAGACAACACAAAGGAGACAGGAAAAGTTGTGCTGGGGTAAGGAAATGATACCAAGTTATAACTCAAATCCAAAGAAACAAATGATGACACCCAGAAAATTTAATAATAAGGTTAATATAACAGACACTGAAATATATAATTGTTCTTCGTTTCTCAAATATGAAATGTTATGAAGTCAAAATTTAAATAATATATTGTTGACTTTGCAATTTACATGGCTGTAATATGTATTATAATAGTATTACAAAAAGGAGGAAGAGCGAAAACAGCCACATAGGAGTAACACTTCTGTTTGGCTAGAATTAATTTGAATTATAAGTAGATTCCACCAAGTCAACAAGTTAAGATGGCTAAGGCAAGCCTTAGAGCCCCCACTAAATAAAAATGTCAAAATAATATAGTGAAAAAATAACTAAAGGAATTAAAATACTGTGGGGAAAATAGTCTCTTAATGCCAAAGAAAACAGTAAAGGAGAAATAAGAGAACAAAAGGCATGATTCATAATGAAAATAAAAGGTAAAATGATAGCCATAAAGCCAAGCATAGCAGCAGTAATGCTAACTGTGAAAGTAGATACAACTTAGTGAAACTAGAAATGGCAAGACTGGATAAGAAAATATGAGCAATCTGTATGCTGTCCAGAGGAGAATCTCTGTAGATTAGATGACACAACTGAATGAAAGGATGCATTCATCACAAAACTAGTGATTTACTAAAAGCAGACAAAATAAACTTTGAAGGAAAAAAAATATTAGTAGAGATAAAGATTACGCATTTATAATTAACAAAGTGCCAAATCGCCAGATATTTACATTTATGTAAATACCTGCACATAATTCTATAGTTCCAAAATAAAGAAGCAAAAACTGATATAACTGAAGGGAGAGATAAACAATTATATAGATGTCAGTTAGGTCAAGTTGCTTAAGTTTTTTCCATCATCTTTGTTGTTACTTTAACCAATATTGACAGTATGGCATTGAAGTCTCCCATTATTATTACTGAAAATTACACAAATTCAAAATAAGCATAGGGTTTGAATAAACATTAGTACAAAAAGATGCACAAATAACATGAAAAGATGTTTGACTTCACTAGCTATCAGGAAAATGCTGTCAAACCATAGCAGATACTTCATAGCCACTAGGATTAGAATAAAAAAGATGGGTAATGAATGCATTAACAAAGATGAAGATAAATAGCAACCCTCATACACTATGGGTGAGAATGAATTATCACACGGCCACCTCAGAAAACCATCTGGCAGTTCCTCCTATGGTTGAACACAGAGTTACTGTGTGACCCAGCAGGTCTACATATACACATATATATCTCCAAATTTACTTACTTGCAAATATTTATTTGTAGTCCACAAATCAATGCCAGTTGCTTTTCTGGCAATTCACCACACAGATAGTGGAGAAAATTTGAATCACCTAACATTCATGTTCTCAGCTGGGATTTAACAATAGGACTTTCTGCTTTCTGTTTCACTTCTCATATTTTAAATGATTTCTTAATGGCCTCCTAGTGTCACATCCTTTTGTATTTTTCTACTCTTTGCTGATTTTACTGCTTCAGATGACCCCAAAGGATAATGCTAAAGTGCTATCTAGTGTTCCCAGGCAGAAGAAAGTGACAATGGAGAAGATGCCCAAGTTCATTTGGGCATGAGTAACAGTGATTATGGCTGAAGTTCAACAGATTTCAACAACCTAGAATAAAGAAGGGGAAATTTGTTGATATATTTTTCAGGTTGCTCCTGAAAGTTTTAAAGTAATACCAACAGTGATAAAGATATGTAAAAAAGATAGAAAGGAGGCAACATGTGTAGATTCATGAAATAGCCATAAAAGTGAAAAATATGGACAGCACTGAAATGAGGCTAAAAGCAAAGAAATTCACCATACCACCCAGGATCAAGACAATGTTGAAACTCTTCTGAGTACTTTATTGTAAAGAACCCCCAAAACAGTGCTTGAAAAAAAACAGTACCCAAAAACAGTGTTTGAAAGAAATATATATTGAATAAGGCATCTATTAACAAAAAAAAACAAACACAAAACAAAGCAAGTTTATGTTTTGATGGGCTGACAAAAGATTTATATCCAGTGGCTCACAGGAACTTAGCACTGTATTCCCCTGGGAGCAATGACTTAAAATTTACTAATTCAGGGTTGGTGGTAACTTCATGGAACATAACTGTAATGGGGGAAAAAAAAGATAATTGAATGCATATTTCATTAAAAGGAAATAAAAATATGTGTCTACATAAAATTTTTATGTAAATATTTACAGCAGTATATTTTATAATAGTCCCAAAGCAGAAACAACACAAATGTCCATCAACTGAAAAATGGATAAATACACTGGTGTATATTGTCAACAGTAAAAAGAATGAGGTATTGTTCTATTCTACAACATAGAGGAATCTGGAAAACTTTGTGCTGAGTGAGAAGCTAGTTACAACATGTTGTATGATTCCTTTTACATAAAATATTCAGAATAGGAAAAATTTTAGACAGAGTATCACTGATGTCTAGAAGTAGGGTGCAAAGGAGGCAGAGGTGAAGGAAAAGGGGGAATAACTGCTAATAGGTACAGGATTTCTTTTGACAATGTTCTAAAACTAATCATGATTATAGTTACACAAATGTGAATATACTGAAAATGCTCAAATAGGACCCTTCAAATAGGTCAATTAAATATGAATTGAATGTCAATAAATCTGCTAATAGAAAAAAAAACCTGAGGGATGCATTTAAATTATTTCAAAAGTGACATTTGAAGCATAACTTTTCTGGGCATCTCATTTAGAGGCAAATACATTGAGAAAGGAAGACATAATGAGGATTGTTTTATTCATGCGTAGGTGCAGTTTATGGAATTCCTTTCAGCAGTTGCTGGACATCCTTGGAATTCTGATTTCTGAAGTTCATTTTGGCTAAAGACATTTCATAGGTGGAACAGCAGAGACCACATGAAGCGAAATAAATCAGAAGAGAAAGATTCATGCCAAATGATTTCACTCATATATGAACCATGAAGACACAAAACAGACAAAACTAAACCAAAACAAACTTTAGAAAGCTTACTGTAGAACTGAATCTAACATGGGAAAGGGGGGTAGGAAGCATATGGGGGAGGCTGCCCAATGGATTGTGGTTAAAGATTTTGGGTGCTTGGGTGGTGGGTGTAATGAGGTAACCTACACTTGAAGTCCTGTGAACCCAAATCATAGTGTTGTAAACCAACACTTCGTTGAGAAATGCAATATAAATTAATAATAATGTTATTGGTAATAACAAGGATAATAATATGAAGTAGACATTGTTTGACGTCAATTACAGATTGGGCCACAATGAAATATACCTTTGCCACAAGGCCCTTCTTCTCAGGTTAATTACTTAAGGGAAGCAGCCTCTTTAAAGTGCCCATGTGCTTGGAAACATTGTGGTAAATATCATTTAAAAGATTCCATTAAAGGCACCTACAACAATAAATAAAATAAAGGCATCTCATGGCTCCACTAAAACTCTACCTGCAGCGGCTACTAAACTCCAGCTCAGGTAAGAGCCTTCTGCCACCCGTGCTGGAGGCAAAGCATAGTTGTTCCTCTCGGCACATACACTGTAGTAGTGAAATGTTCAATAAATGCAGTGTGCATGTCGCTGCTGATAGTGTGTAATTTAACTTGGAAATGAGGCAATAAGCAGAAATGACCATCCCTTCTCCTCTCACACGTAATTGGGACCAAAAGCTCTAGAAATCACACTTCCTGACTGACGGCAAGGTCCCAGGCAAGCTTGTCTCCTCTGTTCTCTTGCATCCTGTTCCACTCCATTTAGGTCATGCTGTTCTCTCTCCTCCCAAACTATTCAAATCACATCCAGATGCCAAGGTCTATTTAATCCAGAGTCCGTTCAGGACTTGTGCAAACTTCATCCACATTTTCACTGCTGACCTCTCCCAGTCCTTAATGTCTGTGCCATAGGTTTTCATTAGGTTTTGTCCTTTGTTTTACCAGTGTTTTCTTTCTTTTAAAAAAAAAAATATTTAATTTTTATGCGTATAAGAAGTGGGGCACAGGTCAGAGTTAGGGGATTGAGAGGGTTCACCAGACAGATTGTGCAGCAGAACAGGCAGATTTTTTGAGATACACTGCTGAGGGGAGCAGGTGGGCAAGACAGGAGAGGTCCTTTGCACCATGTGGGTCAGTTCCCTGGCCAGGCTGGGAATGGAATTCATGCTGCAGTGACTGGGGATAGTTTCTAGCACTGGCTTTAACCCATGCACCACCAGTGTTTTCTAAAGTGTGTCAAAAAAATTCTCAAAGGCAAAAATTCCCCCCCCCACTCAGCTCCAGATCTGGTAATGGATTTGAATACAAAGAAGAGACTCTATGAATATGAAACATATAGTTTCTGAATGAAAGACTTCAAGTGAGTATCCATTAACCAAGTCACATAAACTGTTTTCCACATACACTAATCTCTCCCATGTTCTTTTATTAACATGATTGCTTTGCTATGAAGCAAAGGTCAAGTGACATCAAATTCATCATACCCAACAGTGAAATGGCTCTAGTGGCTATGGCATGTTACAGTGTATGCTTGCCCACCCAAAAGTGGTATGTCTTGCTATAGGCAGTGGGTTTTTAGACATTCCATGGAAAAGCTGCACTGTCTGCCTCTAATGGATCCACATACTAGCTCTGGCCAGCCTTGTATTACACTGAGAACTACAGAGATAGATGCCCTGTCACTGGAATAGAGCCACCCACTCAGGGGCCATAGTCCTCCATTTTCCCAGTATTTGGCAAAATAGTTATTTTTCACTGTCAAGACAAGAGAGAAGGATGACTACTCCTCAGGAAGGATGTGGAATTCTCTGTGAGCCTTTGGTATTTGTTTTTCAGTCATTGAAGAAATATTTAAGCAGATGGTAACAGCACTTACAAGACCCCAGAAGGGAGAAATTAGCCAGGACTCCTGAGAGAAAGCAAACACATAAGTTAGATAAGCCCCATTAACAAAGAGAAGTAAGTAACAAACATGTCACCAATGAGTAGCTGTGCCAGAGCAAACAAAGGTGCTGTGAGAAGTGGGTGAGAAGAGAGGAAGACAAATGTCTAAATGCTCTGAAACACTCAAAAACTATCAAAGAAAAAAATTGTATTTTCTGTTTGAGACATCATGTTGAGATTGGATAGGGATGAGGCAGGCTTAAAATTGGAATGATACCCATGCCAGACAGATCCTCCCTCTAAGCAGCATGATTTCCCATCATCATTCACACCCTCAGATGCCACAGTATCAGCACAGCTACCATTTTCTGAGAGTCAGATGTGTCAAACATTGTTTTAGGTGTCTTACATACTTTATCACATTTTGTTTTCATAGTAATCCTAAAATAAGCTTAGCATTTATTCTTTTTGCCTTCCCTCTATCCTCTAAATTGACTCCATCAGCAAAGCCTGAAAAATCCTCATTCTTGAATTTTATCTCCAAATTATCTAATTCTCTCTCTCAACCCATTTTTTTTTTTTTCTACATTTCCCTTCACCTTCCTGGTTCAGCCAGAATCCCTCTCTGTTGCATTACAATGCAATACATTTACATTCTCCACAGCTCTTATTTTACATTCTAAAATTATAACTTAAATAGAATTTTCTTTATTTACTATGTCTCTGACTACTAAATTATTCACTACTAAAGAACTATCTCTAAAACAGCACTGTCCTTTAGTATATAGTACAAGTCACAAATGAGGCCACACTTAAGTTTTCTAATAGCTAGATCCATAATAACAAAAGAACCTGTGGAATTAATTCTTGAAAACATATTTATCACAGTAAATTGGGACCAAATTCTTTCCTTCCAACACATATTCAACATAAAAAATGTCAATGAGTTATTTTAGATGTTTTCTGTGATATGAAGCCTTTGAAATCTGGGGTTTATTTTACAATTGCAGACGATCTTAATTTACATTAAAATTTGTTTTAATTAGGCCCTCCCTGGTGGCGCAGCGGGTTAAAGCACAGCACTGAGAATCTAAAGCCGCTTCCACATGAGTTCTATTCCCGCCTGCCCCGGAGGTGACCATATGGCGCGGCAGACCTCTCCTGACCCGCCCGCTGTGTACTTCGTCGATCTGCCTGTTCTGTTCCCCACTCTGTCTCTGGTGAAGCCTCTCGCCGCCCCTGAGCCTCTGGCCTGTACCCCAGTTCTATATGCACAAATAAATAAATCTTTAAAAAAAAATTTGTTTTAATTAAGTGTTCAGTGGTTCTATGTGGCTTCTGGGTCTGAATACTATGGCTGTAGAACATAGTGAACAATGATGTTAGTTAAAAAATGAATGAACAGATAAGTGAAGGAATCAGTGAATCAGTAGATGAATACACTCCCATTTTTATAGATGAGAGAAGAAAAACCCAATGTGTCATATTTGCAGAATGTGGTAGAACTGGTTTTTGAACACTTGTCTATTCAAGAGGGTGCTAGTTCCATGAAACAACACTGGCATCTGTGGTCAGTCTTCTAATCAAACACTTCCAAAGTCTCTTTGCCACCTAAAAATAAATTCCTTAGCATGACATTTAAGGTCTGCTAAATCTAACTTTCAAGACACTTTTCAAGTCTTTCTCCCATCACTGATTTTCATACATAATATGCTCAATGTAAACTAATTTCGTCAAGGTGAGAGACACCACAGTGCCTGCCAAAAAAATGACCTGACATCCAGCTCTAAATGCCCCTGCTCCCCACTACCTGGCTGCTGGCCCTGTCAGATTTTGCCAGTAAGTGAGGACAGTCCACTAAGTGTCACTCATGCTAAAGGGCATGAGCATCTACCCCATAGCACAGCAGTTAAAAAATTGGTTGAATTGAGTATGTGAAGGGAAAAAAAGAACCAATGTATGGACTTTCCCTATCTTCCAGTTCTGAGCACATCCCTATATGTCTTTCCAATCATAATTTCCCCATTCTCTGCATGCAAGGGTCCTTCAAATGCTATTTCCTTGATCATGTCTGTTACAATCCTCCCCACTACAAGGAATCTCATTCTTTGTGTAAGATGCCCCCCCACACTTCATTTAGACCTTTTCCTAACACCTAACACCATTTAGCATATGTCTTTTAATATATAATGGGATACTAATTGCTTGGGTTAAAAATGTATCAGTCATGGATCAGACACAGTGTTTCTATGATGCTGTATGAGGAAAATAAGTTCTTGAGGGACAGAGCATATGGACTTAAATCCATAAACTCTGGATTTTAAGTGTTTTGGATACCACCTACAATTTTCAAATCTGAAAGTTTCCCCATGGTAGGTAGTAAGTAAAATATAACTCATTTGTGTTTTCATGAGAAAAAAGTCAGGATAAAAGAAGGCAATATATGAGAATATGCTTTATAATCTGAAAATATTAGGGAAAGTATGTATGTTATATATAATATATGTCATATGTATAATCATATATAGTGTGCAATGTATATTTTATTTTAATATTTCAAACCAAACTAAGAAACTAATAATATGATAGAGTATTAAAGGACATAATAAATAAGAACTACAAATTAGGTGGGAAACTATTTTTAAAAATTAGAAATGAAAGAATAAATAACTTCTGCAAAAAAAGAATAAACTAGAAGAAACAAGACGAATAATCACAACCGACAGTTCTCCAGGAGAACAGAAAGTAAAATGAAGATAAATTTTAAACAGATGAGACGCTAAGACTCAAAAGAAAATGACAGAAAGACCTATGCATTAAACATCCAGAGTTGTTAATATCATAAAAAGAGAGACAAGCAGATAGCATGTGCCTTTAAATAAAAGAATTCAACACCATTTGTAGTTTTGTCAAGTGCATCATTCCCAAATTCTATAACCTGGAAACAGAGGCCAATTTATAGGAAATAGAAAGGACAGAAGAGCCAAATGGAACCACAAATACAAACTCAGCAAAGCCAAACCTTAAAAAATTCTGAAAGGCAAATGACCTCACCTTTGCATATTTAAAAAACAGGGAAAATTATATGGAAAAGAAGGAAATGAAGAAACCCAGAAGATTCAAACAGATGAAAATCATATCAATCTTCTTACAGTTAGTTATGACTAGCTGTGGTAATTAAAGGGGACAATATTTGCAATGAAACTCTGCAAAACCTCAAAGAAATGGCTCTAGAAATGTTAGGATAACATGTATTTTTATTGGAACAAAAGGTCACGGTAGGAATAGAGCCAACAGAGTAACTCCTAGGATGACTTCTTTACCTGGGTAGTGATTACAAGAGGTGGGCCTTCAAATTCATTAAGTGACATCTAGTTTGTTTTGTTTTGTTATGTAGAATTTTGTACCTCTGTTTTATTTTATAATAAAGAGTTAAAAATAATAATAAAAAAAGAATTCCTTTTTAAAATTCAACTGGGTAACAGCCCTAAGTGTCTCCCTAAGTATAACTCTAAAATATTAATGAAGACTGAAAAGGATAAAATGTACACTAAAAATTAATTTGATAGACCACCTGATGCCAGAATTTAAAGTGAATTTCTACCTGCTGTAAGGCTAAAGGGTTCAATTGAGATAAGCTGTAAAACTAGAATAATAATAAGATTTTCCTCATAGAGTAATAGTGAGGATTAAATGAACTTATATATGGAATGTTACAAAGGTACCTGACCTAGAGCAAGAACTGTATTTAAGAATAAGCTATTTTTTTATTATAAACCTACACAGGGATATATTTCATAAAAGAAAGGTCCCTGAATAAGCAAACATCTATATCTACATCTCACTGTCCTTTCCCCAGGCCAGATTTGTACCAACAAAAAATAATGAACAGATATCCTTTATCATATAATTTCCTAAACAAATAAAACTCATATTGCTTGTCATTTTTCTACATCCATTCTGTGACAGTGACGCCTAGTTATCAGCTATGCAGGGAGATACTACTGATACATTATACACTGATGGATGTAGCTTCCCATCTCCATGGCAGAAATGGAATGGGCGACAAGGACAGCCGCAGGCTTGGACGCTGGCAACTGTGGCTTAAATGTCGACTTCTAATAATGGAAAAGCAGGCAGCAAGAAAGATGTTAAGCAAAGAACCAGAACTTCACTGTGAAGTTGGAGAACTTCCAGAAACTGGGAGCTGGTCAAGAGTTGTGCATGTCAAGCTCCCTCTGATAGCAACTCTAAGGAAGGGACAAGTTCTGATCAGATCGGCTAGCTCTCAAATTTATCTACAAAGGCAATGTTAAGTTTAACCACAGAAGCTTGAGGGGAAATTACTCTGAATTTCTCCTGCAAGGAAAAAAGAAAAGATAATAAATACCTGAGATAATTTTGAAAGTGAAAATGAGTGATTTAGCACTATTATAAAACAATATAAAACTAATAATTTTTAAAGTGGATTTCTGCAGCAGAAAGTTGCAGTTGAATAAAATGAAAGATGAGTAGAAATAACCAAAGGATGCATTCAAAATAATGTAGAATAAGGAAGTAATTCAGGTTAGTGAGAAAAATTAGATCATTCACTAAATCAAACTGAAAGATTAAAAAAACTTTGAAAAAATAATAAAGCCACAAAATAACTTGAATACGTTAAAATATTCATACATTATTAGGATGGGGTAAAATTTAAATATAAAGTGAATATAGTTTGTGCATATACTGTTCCATTAACATTAAAATGTTCTGTACATCAAGAAATACCATGAGACATTTAAAAACAAATGGCAAAGTATATTAACCATGTGCATTTTTAAAATGTTGAACTATATAAAGATTACTTGCAACGTGCTAAAAGAAAATGGTCCCCCCCCAATTAAGCAGAGAAACTTGAAATGTATAAAAGAACTGTATATGTCCAATAAAATACTTTTAAATCAATCTTACTAGTAGTTTAAGAAAAAATTAAAGAGTTGCCCTTTTAACCGTTTTTCTAAAAATTGGGAATATCTTTTTTATTTTTATTTTTTTTTTAAGATTTATTTATTCATACAGAACTGGGGTACAGGTCAGAGATGCGGAGGGTGAGAGGATTCACCAGAGACAGAGTGGGGAGCAGAACAGGCAGATCGACGAAGTACACTGCTGAGGGGAGCAGCGGGCAGGTGGGAATTGAACTCGTGCAGAAGTGGCTTAAGCTTCTCAGTGCAGTGCTTTAACCCGCTGCGCCACCAGGGAGGGCCCAGGGAATATCTTTTTTAAATCTCATACTCAAAGGTGTGGAAAATGAACACTCTAAATTACTGCTTCAAGAAAGATATATCCTTTCTGGAGTTATTTAAGAAACCGTATCAGGCCCTCCCTGGTGGTGCAGCGGGTTAAAGCACTGCACTAAGAATCTTAAGCCACTTCCACATGAGTTTGATCCCCGCCTGCCCTGGAGGTGACCACATGGCGCTGCAGACCTCTCCTGACCCGCCCGCTGCTCCCCTCAGCAGTGTACTTCATCAATCTGCCTGTTCTGCTCCTCACTGTCTCTGGTGAATCCTCTCACCCTCCACATTTCTGGCCTGTACCCCAATTCTACATGAATAAGTAAATAAATCTAAAAAAAAAAAAGTATAAAAACCTTAAAAAAATATTTTTCTTGACCAGAAATTTCCTTTCTATAAATTTATCCTTTATCCTAAGGACATTACTAGTGATTTGAGCACATACATACAAGTTTATTTGCTAAGATGCTGATTATAAGAATAAAACAGTAAAAATCTATACTGAGATTAACAGAGGATAATATTTTAACAAACTATGATACAAGAACTAGTTAACTAATAAACTGGTTAATTTCAGTATTAGTGCAATGGAAAAGTCATTAAATGAAAACAAAGCTATTAAAATCATGAAGAGGATATTAATGGACATGGACTTTGATTACTGATACTCTTCTAAACTCACTCAACATTCTTATTATTATTATTATGGAGGTAACACTGGTTTATAACACTGTATTATGATTTACGGGAATAAATTCATATTTCTCCAGATGTATGTTACCCTACCACACTCATCACCACAGCACCCACACATCCTTCACTGTAAACAATTGAACCCCACCCATTACCCCCATTCATCCACTCTAACAGCCTCAGTTCTTCAATCCTATTTCTAGGGCTTATTTGAGTTTACTTTTGTCAGCTCCTTTGTTTTGTTTCTCTGTATTGCACATATGAAAGAAATCATCTGTATCTTTTTCCTCCTGACTTCTTTCACTTAGCATACCTCCCTCCAGTTCCATGCATGCTGTATTCAACATTTTTAAAGAGCTATTTATGGAGTATCAACTCTGTACCAGCCACTGTCCTGGGGACTGAATTCTTTAGTAGAGAATAACCCAGGTAACAAGCCCTGGTGTGGAGTCCATTTTCTATTTAGGGCTGCTGGCAATAATTAAAATACATATGCAAAATACATGTTGTTAGCCATGATTGCTAAGGAGAACCTGGATCTGAAACATTAGCGTCCCCCAAGAACTTGTTGGAAATGCAAGGTCCAAGCTGCGTCAGAAATTCTGAAGATGGGAAAAAGCCTTCTAGACACTATCCTCTAAAGAATGCCCTAATCCTCTGAAATTGTTGTGTTGGCGTCTTTCTCTATTTAAAGGGAAAACAATGTGACTTGGCGTCAAAAGTCTAGCTGCTGTCAGATTTTCATTACTACTTTTATTTTAGGGAGTTTTCTAATAGCAGGGTCTTGTCTACCTGAGCTCATTGATGCTGCCAGCTGGCTAGAAGGGTTGCAGTTCTGTCACGAGCAGTTGCTCTAACGTGGCATGCTGGGCCAGCACGCAGCTCAACTTTTCCTTATTCCCCCAACAGCTAGCCTACCTATCACTGTGAAATTGTTTCACTGGTAAATTAATCTCTCTGGATATAAAACATTGTCCTATGAAAAGTTCTGAGCACTTTCTTGTAAAAAGGAGACTAGTGAAACATTCTGTATCTCTTTTATAATCCTGTAATTTTATCTTTGATTGCTCAGTAATACCATCTTTTCCCAGTAGGGTGGAATCATCCTTTTGCTATTAAGCCTTGCACACACTGCAGGCCCTTAAGTTCCAATTTGAAGGGCCAGATGGAAGGTTTTCTGAGATTCTCATTTACCATTTAATATGTACTTGGTCTCTACTGCAGATAATACCAAAAGGTCAGAACAAATCACAGATTTGTGTCAATTTAACTAAGCAAGCTATACAAAAGCAACACCTTCTAACATGAAGTATGCAAAATGCAGCAATCCATAAAAATATGTATTTCTTGAAAAAACTCCCATGGTTAAAAATTTCAGATTATCTTTCAATATCAAACGGGGTCCTAGTTTAGCAAAGTGAGGTAACTTTGAGTCTGAATGGTGTGTTCCCTTTTATTTTTTTTTTAAACAAGCTTTCTATTTGGAACAATTTTAAATTTATAGAAATCATGATGATTGTACTGTCTGCCCAGATACCTCTCACTCTGCTTCCTACTGTTAACATCTCACGTGATCCTGACACATTGTGCAAACTGAGAAATTGTGACCAGTGCCATTGATTACTAGTGGCAAATAAATGCCAGGTTTAATTGGATTTTACCAGTTGTTCCACTCATTCTTTTTCTGTTTCAGGATTCAATTCAGGACTCTACACTGCAGTGAGCGCTTTTGCTTTTCAGTTCTCTTTTACTCCTTCTTGCCAGCTTCTGGATTATGTCTGTAGGTAGAACAGCCATTTATAAATGGCTATAATCAACAGATACAAGGAGCTGTTCATTGACTAGCACAGCATCCTGAGTTTCATGAGGAGAAGCAAATCTGCTGGAAACATAACGCTACCCATTGTGCAGCCTCCCCAGTCTGTGTCAGAGGTTAGCCTGGCCCCACACAGACGTTGGCATGCTCTAGACCTTCGGGTGGAGTCAGAAATCGATTTTGGGTGCAAATGACCTGGAAAATCTAACCAATCTAATCCTGACGTGAATTGTGGGGGCAACTATTTGTGACAATAATATCAGTATAGCAAATGGTTTAGAAAATAGCCATTAACTACTTTCTTTAAAAATGATCCGTTTTGGGACCCTCGCTGGTGGCACAATGGGTTGAAGCACAGCATTACTAAGCTAGCCACAGCTGCTTCAATACAAGTTCCATACAGCCTGGGGGATGACCCACATGGCACAGAAAACCTCTCTCCTGTCTTGCCTGCTGCTCCCCTCAGCAGTGTACTTAGTCAATCTGCCTGTTCTGCTCCCCACTCTGTCTGGTGAATCCTTTCATCTCCCACACCTCTGGCCTGTACCCCAGTTCTGGATGCATAAATAGTTTTGTTTGTTTGTTTGTTTTTAATCATCAGGTTTTTTCAAAGCCGATGGTATGAAGAAGGGCTGGGCAAAAGCGTGAAAAGCAGAAACCACCATGATCCCTTGGCTAGAATTCTCTTTACAATAGTAACTATGCAATCAATACCAGTTTGCCAGTCTCTCCCGCCGCCATTTTCACACTAGATTCACCTACACTGTGAGAGCAATGGACAGCTGGGGAGAAAAACAGGCAAAAAAAACTTTCACAAGGCATGAAGTTTGCAAACAGCCTCCTTTACACACTGGTTCAGGCTGCTCTGTAAGCCAGGTTTCTGGAGATGCAAAGTAGCTTCCTGGAAGGAAGCAACTGTCTCACATGCCTATGAATTCAAGTGACAGTTTCTAAATTCTTTCTCAAAATCTCTGATATGTATATACATTTCCTAGCATTTAACTTTGGTGTTAACCTGGAGTTCCAGAATCCTTAGAAAAGACACAGACATCGCCTCTGGTTTACAGTTCTTGTTTTTCATTTTTACTTTACTACGATTGCTTTTATAAGGGTGGAGAGGGGAACAGGATTAAAACCGGTGGGAATAGAACAAGAGACTACGGTGATGGCACACAGGTGATGTGGTGGTGGGAAGTCTAAGGGGATTACAACTGAGATGAAAAAAATGCACAAAGTGAAGAATGATGTAAAAAAATAAATAAAGGAAAAGAAGAAACGAAGTAGATATTTACTCTGATTCTTGGAGACATCTAAGATTTCTGACCCCCAGAAGAGAAGGTCACACTCAGAAAAAACCTGAGGGTTCTTGTAAATGCTTGGTACGAAGGTGATGTTTTTCATTTTATCTTTCTTAGATTAATACATTCACGTGAGAGTTGTTAGGACTTGGAATGTGAAGACAGTAAAGAAAGCAGTGAGTCAGGTGGAGGGGCTCCCAGACTGCTACATGCTGCGCTCCCAGGAGCCAGATGGCACAAATCTCCACTCCCTTCAGCAGCCCATTACCTTCCTCCAGATTAATTCCAGCTGGATGGTGAGACCAGAAGAAAATTCTGGTGTGTCCTCCACAGTAAGGTCAAGAGATCACCTACATTCCATAACCCCATGAATTTGGGGCAACAAAGGAGTCACCTTTCCCTAATTCTAAAGCAATACTGAATGTTTGTAGTACAGTACTCATCACTTCTCAGACGGGATACTTAGCCTCAAAAATCTGTTTGGAAATGCCAACACCACTAATGAGCCAAAGGAAAGCCATGCCATCCAGGTGATTGCTGTCACTATCGATTGCATCAATCACCACTGCCTCTGCATATGAAAGATCTGGCACTAGAGGATCATTCAGGGTAAGTGTCCCCCACTTTTCCTACTAAAATTAAAAAAAAAAATTCTAGAAAGTGTTATGCCAGTTTTAGGTGCATACAATATTAGTCTAAGGTCAGAAAATCCTGCATCATCGCCCTTCCTGCTATCATCATCCATTTGAGTCACAGGAAAAAGAATGATGGGAGTGTGGCATCAGTGGACAGCTAGATCACGGTCAGATACAATTTCAGGATTGTCAGACACTTTTAGAAGTCCCTGTTTTCTGACAGCACAATCTAAATGAGGGGAAGGGGGTGGTGGTGGAGAGACAGACTGAGACAGAACAGCAAATGTCATAAGAAAGCTATTTTTAAACCTTAAGGTGACACCAACCGTAGTGGTTTCCTGAACCATAAAGTGTTATCTTAAAGCCAAGCCATGTGTCTGCATTTTAGAGCTCTTATGTCAAAGCATCTTAGTGGTTAGAGATTTCATATTTATAATCATGTAAGTACACAGTAGGCTTACAGGTGTCTTAAAGCCACTTCCCCACCTCTCTCTTTTTATGCTTGGGATTATTTTTCTGGAGTACTCTGTTTTTCCTTAATAAGAGCCCTCAATGTGTCCTTTAGTAAAATGTCATCACACATAATAAAGTCATATTCAAATTATTCTCTAAAAATGTAGCAATCATTTTTTTTTCCTGTTATTCACAAAAATAAAACTGTGTGATGAAACCAGTAAGGGAAAGGCCAGACTTGAAACATGAACGACCCTCCCTGCCATGAGCAGGAGAAAATTAAGAAATGTAAGGAGTTGAATGAAGCAGCAACAAGAGTGGGAATCTACATGCAAATGAAATCTGACAATGGAAGTAGACTGTTTCCATCTACCTCTGCCTGTGAGCACACAGGCAAACTCAGGCATGCACATGACCTGCTCACACATCCACAAGATGCACCCATTACTCACAACCTGTCCTCCTAGGTGTACATATATGTATGTGTGTGTATGTGTGTGTATCTATGGGTGTGTGTGTGTCTGTGAGTGAAGTGTATGTATCTATATTCCTCCAACACAAGAATGGCCCACATACAAGGAAAGGGTTTCCAAAGAGTCAGGGGCCATTTCTTTCTCTACTACTACTGATCCTGTACCCAAAGAAGACTGAAGGGAGACATTGCTTCTCTGAAAGCATTACAGATGCTGACTTCTTTAAAACGTGAGAAACGGATGCTCAGAACTTTGCTTTTAAATACCAAGCACATACAAACTTCCTCAGTGAGGACAGAGAGAGGGAAAAAAGGCCCATGTACACCTTTTCATAGACATCACATTGCAAAGGCTGGTTACGGGCAGTTAAAGTGGCCTGTGGATTCTCTCCCTCAGATGTGTATGCACTGGCTAACAAGGATTAGTGGGCCAGTGGGTCTAATCTGCTTATATCACAGTATTTCTATAGGGGAAAAGGAGTCCAAACTCAAGCAACAGATTAAAAAGCGAATCTTTGGTAGGTGATGCATGTGTTGACGATGGAGGAGGACTCAGCATTATACTTTTGTTCTTATTTTGAAGAAGGAGGCTGTAGATGCAAAGGGAGGACCCCTCTGTGCTCAGGGACATGTCCCGAAAATGTCACATCTGAAATGCACTGTGATGCATGGCACCTACCCCCTCCCTCTGCGCAAAACTGCCTCCGAAAGTCCCCACAGGAACAACCTCCTCATCTGAGCCCCCAAGGTAGTTCCCCCAAGAACAGATTAGCCGCCCTGCTTGGCCCTTCAGCTCCCCTCTGTCCTCAGGATTGTTATTTCCTCTGCACTTTGATTTCTCTCTACAAAGGCCACACTCTGGTGCTTTTCTTCTCATTCTGCCCAGCACAATTGCCCTGGGATCAGCACTGTGTGAAACAGGTAAGCTGCCCACACTCTGGGATTTCACTTGGTGATATGACCCAAAAGGATGGGTGAGGGAGGGATAACAAAACCATTTAAGAAACCAGATTTCTATCTATGATACACTCAGAGCTCACAGGAAGCCAGATATAGAATCACTCTCAATGCTTTTAGGAGGTTGGGAGCTTATTAATTTGTAAATAGGTGCTTGGTCTCTTGGTCTTCCAAAACAAGTTCTCACCAGTTTTGTACATAAGCATGTTTTTAGACAATGGTATAAGACGACATCTAGCTTTTCAGCTGTCTGATTCATATTCACTCATTCACATTTATTTAATACATATTTTTATTAATCACCTACTATGTGCCAGATTATAGTGTATTCTCATTGTGAAAGGAGAGATGATACAAAACTGCATATGTCAACTTCTATACACTGGGATGTGCCCCTGCGACAACAGGAGACACAGCAGAGAGAGTGACTCTTCTTCAGAGGACATTTATTTAAACTGGGCTTTGAAGAAGGAGTAAGATTTGCTAAGCATTGGAGAAGTGTGAACCCAAGAAAGGGATGCACAATCTGGAAAGGGGAAGAAACTGAGGGCAGAGTATTTGAAAGAGGAGGTAAAGTATGTGGGACAAAAAGAGACTTGGAGCCTGGGCTGAGAAAGTACCTGATACCTTTCACTCCCAGGGCTCACCTACAAATTCATCTTACTAAGCAAAGAATCAGAAGATTACACTTGTTTATTGATCTGTCTACATTTCCATTGATACCGCTGGACTAATGGCTCCTCTTCTGTCACTACCTGACTTGTGAATGAACCACTTTGCCCTAGAAAGCTGCCTAGTTAGGAGCCAACCGCAGGAGGCACGCTCAGGGGGACATCATTGTACTTCTCCAGGCACCTGTCTGTTTATTCCTGCTAAGTCACCTGGCAGCAACTTAAAAGCATAAGTTTTTTTAATTAATTGCAAAGCAGCAATCAGACTGTGGGGAGAAAGATATAGACGAGTTAGAGGGATTCAAGTCTCATCCCCCAAAAGACAGAGAGCCAAATTAGAAACCAAGCTAATGTAAGGTCTATCCTGAGGTGCTTCTTAGGGGAACAACTTTTTTGTTCTGCTTCCTTTTGTGTGTGTTTGTATTAATCAGAATCCACCAAGGAGTTGAGTAGAAAGGTCCCTGGTTGCATGCATCAGTGGGATAAAGGTGTATTTTGTTTCTGAATGGGTGCACAGAACTTGAAAGCGAGACACAGTAGCAGGTGATCAGGCTCATCGAGCTGGCCTCTGGGAAGTCTGCTGTCTGGGGCCAGGTACAAAGGACCTACTGTAAAACCATTTCATTTCCATTTACTTTCAGAGGCAGTGTGACACTAAAAGAAACAAGGAGAGATAAAAGAGAAGGGTTTTGTAAAATTAATGAACATTTTTCTGAACATGCTGCGCACAATTGTATAAGTTTTATATTATTTATCATCTAAGCCAGGATACTCCAGTTTCTATGCGACATTTCTAGTCTTACTTTTTTCTCAATCTAGATATTCATTACAGGTACTCTCTTAGATCAATCTTTTATCTGATTTCTATTATCCCATTTTGTTTTGGAGAGTTCATTATTATTTCAAATATTAGGCTGGCTAAATGTTACAACCTGGCACTTTTAGAAATAAAGCTTTATTCCTATCTTTTATTAGAGTAATATTCTTGCACAGATAACTCAGATGTACTTGGATTTGAGCAAAGTGTGTAGGCCTTTATTTGTGAGATATTTTGTGCTAAAGCAGATGGACTGGAGGAAACTTTCTCCAAATGTTTTTCTCACTTCATTCAGTAGCATCAAGATCATGAACTTTTCTAGACAAATATCCAAAACAGTAGATAATGCATCAATTATTGAGTAACTGATTAAGGCAACTCTAGGTAGATAGATAGATACATGATAGCAGACAGACAGAGAGACAATCTGGTTTCTCAATTTTAATGCTTGCCTTTTAGCCTTTTCACCATATTGCCACAGATAGGCCTTTCACCTGATGTCAGATAATGACTTACATAAGAGAAAATGACTCAGGTCACTGGCACATTAATTGCTCTGTGCCCCAACAGCCTTGGGTGTACACAATTGGTTGAGAATGTGTTCATTTCTCAGAGGTCGACAAACGATGGCCCAAGTCCAAATCTGACTAACAGCCTGTTTTTTGTACACAACGTTTTCCTGTATGCATTTTCTGAGCATGGTGTGCGAGAGCTTCTGCACTGAGAGAGCAGAGCTGGGTGTGTGCAACCGAGACCAGCTGGTTCATGATATCTCAACTACTTACTTTCTGATCCTTTATGGAAGGTTGACAACCACTGTCTCAGGTGCTGGTACTAATGTGTTTACTTTGTAGTGTATGCCCTAAGTGAGGTAAAGGACTTACAGTCTCTAGTTTATGAGCCTAGATTTCACACTAGTCCCCAGAAGGAACAATAAAAATGTCAAATCTACCCTTGGCCATTCAAGAGCCATACTTTTCACAGCAAGTAAAAATACCACATCGACTGGTTTAAGGTCCAGGGAGATCAAATGATAGGCCTAGATTCATAGTGACACCTCAAAGTATTGAGAGGTTAGAGGCTCCGAGGTAAGATTTGTTAGTGGCTTGACAGTTCAACAAGTACCCAGACTGGTTCTTTTGATCTTTCTGGCCTGTGTGGTATATGCTTCAGGCTAACTCTCCTAAGACCCCAAGATGGCTGCTAGAATTCTAATCAGCTCAGGCTGGCATAGCAACATCCAGAACAGGCTCTCCTATGTCTGTTTTGACTGAGTGAAACTCCCCGTAACTCAGCTCTCTGGCCCAGCCTCTCAATAGCCAGGAGAGCACCGCAGGCTCCTGTATTAAGCCACTGACTGAACAGGACATGGGCTGCTGCTAACTGCCATCAGTAAGCAGCCGAAGTACTGGTACGGTTCTCTCTTCCCTGATGCTTCTGCCTGAACTGAGAAGGGTAAATATGTGAAAGAAACATATTTACGCAGAAGGAAAAGGGAAGCTAAGGCAGATACTGAGTAAGAAACCAACAAAGCTGCAATAATTCTGCATAAATCCACTTTACCACTAGAAGAAAAACACATGAGTATTTCCAGTAATGAGCTCACTGCATGCTATGTAGAGAGTTTAGAAAATGCAGAGAACACTTTCTATTTAAAATATAGAAATAGTCACATGATTTATCAGTATGGACTTGGGAGTGTCCTTTGAGCTCTCTAGAGCTTTACAGGTTAAGACAAGATGAAAATCTCTTCAAAGTTTGAGAAACAAAAACCATTATTAATTTAAAACTTTGAATAAAGGAACACTGGTATTTGAATACATGTTTTATTTATATGTTTTTATATTTACAAGCTGCACTTTTATATACACACAATAAAATATGAGCTAAGCTTTTCTTAAAAAAAAAACCAAAATACCAAAGGGAAAATTAGTTATGAGAATTACTGCAGGTGGAAAATAAAAGGAAAGAAAACATTAAAGAGAGAAAGGCAGCATATAGAATTACAACCCATACGTTCCTGGAGAGGGGCTGGTTAAAATGAGTTGCAATCTCTTTATGTTTGAAACAAGAAGGGAAATTTATTAAGTTACAAAGCTGACAAGGTGAAAGAGATTAGATTATAATAAGGGTAAAGGAGGCACAGATTAAGACTTAATTTAAATTTCAGCCACGATTCCTATAAAAGACACTACAATGGATATTATTTTCAGTATCAACATTTTAATGTCCGGTATATTAGGTAAAGCAATGCTAACCATTCCAATAAGCAAACCTTAAAACTTCAGTGATTTAACAGAGAAAACATTTATTTTTGTTCACACAACACTCAACATTGGTGTTTCTAGTCAGTGGGTTTCTTTTTAGGTTTACCACGCTCTAACACCCAGAGCCCTTTGCCCTCGGCAGTGCAGTTTCTCAGCCCTGGCACAAGTGATATTTTAGAAGAATTATATTTTTCTGTAATAGATAATGCTATCCTGTCCTTTGTAGGCTACCTAGAAGCATCATAAACCACAGGCCACCAGAATCCAGCAGCAATATGACAGTCAAAAATGCCTCCAAGTAAATGCCAATGTTCCCTGGGAGATAAAGCTGCTTCTGGCAGAGAACCACTGAGTAAGAAGATGGGGAGAGAAAGAGTGCAAAAAAACCCACTTTCTTTTCACTGAAGTCCAACGTACAAATGATCAAATTGCAAGTGTTCAGTGCAATGAGTTTTGACAACAGTTGCACCTATGTAATAATCACTTTCCAAAATAAGACATTAACTATTCTCCCTACCCAGAACATTCCCTCGTGTTCTTATCTAGTCGATCCATCATCTACTCCAGGCAACTATCTGCTTGCTACCCCCATAAAGCTGTTTTGTCTATTCCCGGGCTTCATATAAATGGAATTATAGCATATGCCCCATTTTGTGTTTGACTTCTTTTGCTCAACACATGTTTTGAAACTCACCTGTGTGGTTAGGTAAATCAGAAGATCTTTTCTTGTATTGCGAAAGGATTCCCTTTTGTAATTATAAACACATTTTTTTATTCATTAACTGTCCCACACTCTATTTTTAAGCAATTTATCTTGAAAATGATGTGCACAAGTTCTGCTCACATTACATTGCAGAGAACTGGTTCTGTGAACCAACTCAAGAGGAGGAGGCTGGATGACATGATATCTTTAGCTGGAAAGACACCTGTCAGTAATGATTCTGTATTCCAAAGGCTGACTATAAATCTTTTGAAAGACAATTATTTCTGTCATATCTAGTATCAAATTAAGACCTATGTATTATTTCTGGCAGTTAGGTGAAAGCTATCAGAAGTACTTATATTTTACATCTCTGTACAGAAAGGGATGTATGCAGGTATACACATACAATTGCTATCTAAAAATATCACCTTTATAAACTTTTACTAATTAGCCATGTTAAATAACAAATTCGCAGCACAGTTAATTATCAACATGTGCCAATTAAACACTAAATTACCAATCAATATCCAAAGCAACAACAAAAATAGTTTTAGCTAATGCTTATAGTGTTTTTTGTACATTTTTTCTTGAAGATTCACTATTTTCAGAATAATTTGAACATTTTGAAAAAAATAATTTAGAACATTATTGACTGGATATAAGGACTAATGTTTGAAGAGCCACATTCTGTTTAAAATTCTTGTAATTCATAGAAATTTCAGTCTTATATGATGTGAGTACACTGGTTTTAACTTGAACCAAAACACAAAAAGATAATCCCTAACAGAAATGTAAATTGAATATTTATTACATTATCCATGAATGGAAGCCCATATTCATAAAACTATTGAGAATCTCCCTAGACTGAAAGGGCTGAGAGCCTTAAAAATACTGAGAAAGTGTAAATATTCTTTGTTTGAATAATGCTGAAAACTAAAACAGATTAACACTCCCTATTTTTATAAATGATTTAACATGTAAAAATTCAACATTTTATATATATTTGTATACATTTATATGGGTGTGTGTATATGTGTGTGTGTGTGTGTGCATAAAGAAAACCAGATTTAAATTGAGTTGACATAAATATGTCCCACGTTTGAAAGCTGGTCATATAGCTTATGATTATTTAACATATTAACAACATTTATTCTTCATTGTCTTTAAAATACCTGAATTGTACTTATTGTATATTTCCTCCATGTAGCTTTTTAAGAGTTTCTAGATTGTGTTCCTTGGTAAGAGTTCACACCAAAGTGTGTACATGAAGGTTATGTATACCTGGCAGGAGTCCTATAAGGATTTAGGAAAACCCCGGTGAACAAGCACCCCCTGAAAGAAAAGCAGTAGCCTGGTTCAAAGATTAGGGTCCTGGGCCCTCCCTGGTGGTGCAGTGCGTTATCGAGTGTAGCAATGCAAGCTAGCCATAGCCACCTCAGTACCAGTTGATCCCCCAGAGGTGACCAGCATGGCGGTGCAGAACTCTCCTGTCTTACCCGCTGTTCCCCTCAGCAGTGTACTTCATTGATCTGCATGTTCTGCTTCCCACTCTCTCTGGTGAAGCCTCTCACCACTCCTGTACCTCTGGCATGAACCCCAGTTCTGTATGTATAATAAAAAAACAAACAAACAAATAAATAATATACTGGGATAGATGCAACAAAAGAGAGAGAGAGAGAGAGAGATTAGGGTCCTGATAGGAATACCTGCAACAGAAGGTAAGCCCAATAGCAGAAACTGGGAGCAGGCAGGGCCATCAAGCAAGAACATGCAGACTTGGGCACACGACTGGCATTAAATAGAGCTGGAGAGCAGAAAGGGGGTCTCCTGGACTGTGTCCCAGAAGGTCCGGCAAAAAAAGAAGTAGCTGGCTTGAGACAGAAGGTCAGAGAGAGCAGGGCCCTGGGGATGGATTCCTGTCCAACGTTCTTATGCCCAGGAAGTATGAGGATGGACAAGTATGGATTCCTGCCCTAGTGTGGCAATTAAGAAACCAAGATGGATCCTGGGCAGAAGAGGAAGGGCAAATTAACAATTCTAAGTATGCAAACGTCTTTGATGTCAGGTAAGGTCTTGATGCAGTTAGGACAGATGCCAGATTCAGCCGTTGTAGGATGGATATTTATCATCTCTTCCCCAAAGAGCCTGCCTGCCCTGTTGCTTCAGCTGTAGGAAGAATGTAGACCTGGGCCCAGAGATACCTGTCAGACACCGAGCATGGCCTCAATGCTTTTCACTTAAAACAAATTTTCTCTTAGCATTTGAAATGAATTGAATTGAATGAATTGAATCTGTGAAAAGAAAGTTATTAAAGGGGGATGGAGGTCAGAAAAGACCCTATTTTGGGACTTTCATTAAGTTTGGACAGTCTTTAAAATATCAAGTCTCTAGAATATTTCACTTCCAGTTCAGAATGCACTGAAACTCCATTATGTTGTTCATTTTAAAGTTGTTGCCAGAAAGAGGGTAACCTAATTTGCAATGTATGCCTAGTCATAATGCTAATTCAGACTGTGTTAATAATATTATGCACTTCAAAGGGAATCCTGTATATTCTACAGACTTACCTAGAGTTTTTCTAGTGCCTGTTAACAAGTTACTGAACTGGGGAAGTTTCTGGACTTGTTGGGCAGTCACAGCCTATTATGAGTTGTGTCAAGGCAATTTGAGGGACAGGCAAAAGGGAATCACTCCGCTCTGTGGAGCCCTAGGCTCTACTTTCAGATTTTATTTAGAATGGCATATACATGGATTCCAGGTAACTACTTTAGGTGTTCTATTTCAAGGGAAATTAGTTGTGAAAGGTTACCTTAGAATGTGTCTAAATTAGCGGGAAGATACTTGCTTCAATAAAGGACTTTCTATTTATTCAACAACCATATTCACTCATTCGCTGATGCATTCATTCATTGACCATGTCCCAAGCTTTCCCATGAGTAGCGGACTGTATTATGAATGAGACTCGATGCTTACAAGAGAAGCTGGCATCCCTGAGGTCACACATTAACAATTAGCTAGTTCCAGGAGGTAACTGATGAAAACAAGATGCTATGAACATTAAAATAACAGACATGCCATCTCCAGAAGGAATTTCAAGGAAAGCTTCACAAAAAAAAAAAAAAAAAAAAGATGGTAGCCTAGATGAGAGTCAGGTAGCAGGATTTTAAGTTAAAAAAGATGGGTAATTTAAAATGCATAAAGGTGTGAGCAGAAACTGAGGATAGGAAGCTATAAGATGAGTATGGGGCACAGCAAAGAAATCAATTTTCCTGGGTACAGATTTTTAGCAAGAGAGAGGGAATTGGCAATAGAATTGTGAAGGTAAATTGGAGTCAAATAAAAGAGTCCAAAATGGTAGATGAGGGATGTGTGATGGATTGGTTAGGCAATCAGGAGCTACTAAGCTTTCCACAAAGATAAAGAATATGCTTCATGCTTATTTAATGAGAACAACATTTGCTTCTGAAAAGCTTAGCATCTTCTCTTAAAAAAAAAAAAAAGTAAAATGACTGAGAGCAGCATGATCAAATAAAAACATGCCACCACAGTCTGAAGGAGAAGTGATAGGCCCTGAACCCATGTCAAGTTATGTATACAGTACAGGTAAGTTGTAAAGTCACCTGCATGTGACTCAGTTGTGCAACACAAGGTATCCTGGTACTGCCTACATTAGGCATTTCAGTGAGGACTCCAAGAAGAAAGGGGTTCTTCCTCCCCAAAGAGTTTTTCAATGGCTCCATCATCACTGACATAAGGGTAATGACACATAAAATGGATTGAATGGATTGAAGGGACAGAACTGTCACTTCATTACCCTGGTGCCACTGCCCAGGGTGATGCAGCACGTATTCTGCCTGGACCAAACCAAGACTAAGTTATTGATAAAGGTCTGGACCTAGTGCTGGACTTTCCAAGACAGGCTAGGCTCTTTAGAGCTAAGCAGTAGGAGATTCAGAGACAAAGCTCTAGGAAGATCATCTCAGAAATGATTCCCATGCCTAGCTACTGAAGGTTATTCATCAGGTCTTTGTAAGGTGGAAATGGAGACTTATGAGAGTCCACTGTCTATTCTTATGTTCAGCTGCACAGAAAACCAAAGATCATTCCTATCAGAGTACAGATGTGATTCTTCACTAGTCCTCTCAGTATCTAAAGCACCAAGAAGAATAACCTCTTTAGGCATATGTATGTAGTAATCACCTGTTTTTGAGAGGATCGTTCTGAAATTTAAAGTCAGAAGTGTGACCAGAGAGGGTTCATTTTCTGGCAGCATGAGCAAAATGATGTATTGTGTAGAGTTCCATGTTACCAAGGTTTCTCTATGCAGGACAAGCTCCATTTTGAAGAAGCTTCAAGAGCATTATGCTATGACTTTATCCTTGGAACACACAGGTAAAGTGCTGAGACTAACTCAGTGACTGAGTTTGGGTGGTTGGAAGAACAGTGATACTCCCTGTCAGACAACAGTATTTGGGAAGGGGAAATATTTCAGTATGGTAATGATTTCACCTGAGAATATGTTGAGTTCAGATAGGAAATCCAGACCAAGTAGTGCGCCTTGGAAAGAAAGGATGAAAGGGAAGCAGAATGATTAGGGAAGAAGATGAAACACTCCTGAAAATAAAATATGAATGTATAAAAGGCTATTCTAAAAGCAAACTTTCCATTTACAATTTTCTAGAACTATATTAAAAATTTAATATCATTGTTATATGAATATTAGGTTGTGATAATTGCTAATAATTTTAATACTTAATAAAAGTAGTGGATGTTTTACAACACAAGCTTCAGGTGTGCTATGGCTCATAACTTAAAAGTTGTAATTTGCAAAATGATATTATTTATTGTTTTAAAGACCAAGTCATAATTCCAAAAATTCCAAAAATTTCCATTCTATGGATTATTCTGCACTAAGTTCTCTCAACTGTAGAGACTACTGGAATCTGAATTTTTAGCACTCCAAGAAAAAAAGTATAAGGACAGTTCCCTTTTACAATGCCACGTTGGCAATCATTTTCCAACTCCACACTCAAAACATTAACTAACTATTGAACCCAAAGACACACCAGTCTGTTATAACATTAAGTGTTTTATTTCACAAGGATGGGAATTTTGCCTGTTGACTGTATTCTCAATGCCTAGAACTGAGTCCAGCATGTAGTAGATGTTCATTAAATATTTTTTGTATTGATCAATAAACTGATAAACATCAATATAAAATGCTTATTTCCTAACAGAAACACTTGTGGCATTTTAGATGCAACTGCTCTTACCTGTGAAATATTGCCCTACCCCTTTCAAAACATCTGGGATCCCAGACCCTCTCCTGCTTAAGACCAGTAGACCCAGTCATAGTGACCAAAACCATACTCACACATTTTCAAATGGCCCCAACAAAGAGGTCCTGGCCCAACGTTAAGACCACTACATGAAATATCATCTATTGGCATCTGCCTGTGAGTCATGTCAACTGTATGAAAGCAACATCAGGAATATTTGAATGTAGATTTTAGTGTATTTGAATGTAGATTTTCACATAAAGAAAAAATGGCCCCTGCAAGGACGTGCCTGAGTGAAAAAGACACTACCAAAGAGGAGACCAAAAAAGCAGGAGGGGCTGGCCAGCATGCTCCAGCCCTCTGGAAGACCATAATCAACAGTCCTCTCTGATGAGAAAACACTCATCAGCCTATTCTCCATCCTCTACAGAAAAGCATCTCCAGGCTTATAATAAAAGTCAAAGGGGAGGTAGGACTCTTATTACACACAGACTTCTCCAGAACACAAGTACCCCATAAAGCGAGAGAGCCTCAGGCCAACCCTAAAAAAATCTGAATTGTCTGAAACGGAAGAAATCTTTAAAGGCATTAACAGAGAAATCACATTTTTCACAGTAATGCTTTCTTGTTTGAATTTTGCAACGCATGCTTATTGTTTGTAATTAAATAAATGTGCAAGGATTTAAAGAAAATACCCTAAACATATCGTATGGCTTCTGTATCCCTGTTTATTGCAAGTAGTGCAATAAAATCAGTATCTAGTGTGACCTAAAAATTACAGAGCCTGTTGAGTTTGATCGTGGAAGAACATAAACTATTTGCAACTCTTTTTTTGGGAGAATGCCCATCGCTAAATGGGGCTGGTTGAAGGCCCAGCTGACTCAGCCTTTTACTGACTGAGCATGTGACAATCTGGATTGCTCACCAAATCTGATATTCCAGGCAGAAACACTACCTTGTCACTGCTCAAAACTCCAGATTTAATATATAACAGCAAAACCATCAAGTTGTATAAGTGGAGCCATCATTAGAGATCTTTGTTGGCAATAAATCTGGGAATAAAGATAGTAAGTATAATGCTTAGTACAGTGCTTGGCAACTATTTGGTGTTTAATAAGTATCTTTGGAGTAAAGGAATAAAATAGATGACTTTAGTCATGCAGGGAACTTAAGTTACTTTCAGTATTTTCTGTTTATAGAGGAAAAGATAATGTTCCAACCACTTTATAAGGATTTCCATCAAAATGGTTAAATATTCATTTCTGGTGCTCATAAGAGGAATAGCCAATTATCAAAAAAAAAAAAGATATTAATCTAGGAAAGTCCATTTTCAGCCTGTGTCAGATTTTTAAAATGACTAATATACAGGATGAGTTAAAAGCTAGACAAAAATGTTTGAGATCTGGCTTCAGGAATTTAACCTGCTGTAAAACCTGCAAAAATCCATTTTGTGTTACAGCTACTTTTCCAACCTTTCTCACAGAGAATGGGCATTTATAGAGCTGCCATCACCATTTGCAAAGCACGCACAGTATTCGGCATATTGCAATAGTCCTGCTAGAGCACTGAGGTCAGTGTCTGTCTAGTAAGACAGCGCAGGCAAAAGCATATGGACATTTCACTAATGGAACCACTGCAAAAGCCAGAGTCCCAGAGCAGCATGCCTGAAAGGGAGCCTGGAAAGCATCTTCCTTTCCCAGAAAAAGAAACAGGCACAGACACTCTGAGCAACTTGTTCCAGGTAGCACAGTATGTTGGTAGCTGAGCTAAATATGAAAGTCTGGTCTTACACAGGTTAAGTATCCCAGATGAATTTTGGGGGAACACACACAAAGAGAGGGGAAAATCAGTGAACATGCAGTGAAGCTCTAAAGAAGAGCAGCGGATAATGGGATAGGGCATCTACCTTCTGGATGTTCAGATCTACAGCCCATCAAGTGGGACAAGGGAGACTCTGAATCATCTCACCTGAGATCCCAGGAATAGTTCAAACTTGATGGCTTCAAACCCATGGTCTCAGGTAAGAAAAGCCATCACAAGACAACATTTGCTGGCTGAAGGCCTGACTCCAAGCAAACATAAGGTCTACCAGTAAAAATGACAACTCCCCTAGTCAAAGGAACCTCCACATTTATGTACAGATCATAGAGGGAGGGCCCCTGTTGACCATTTTATAGCAGTGGCAAGGAGACAACAAGCAGGAAATGTCAGACACTTTCTCTCAAATTTGAATATTACCCAGAAGCCTTTGCTTTCACAGCATTGCTGTTTTTATATCTTTCAACAATAAATTTCAGCTAGCAAACTCAAATCAGCATCCTTAGAACCCCCTTCACTCTGTAAGCATTTACTAGGCACCAACCATGAGAAAAGTACAGTACAAGCACTGGGGACGCAAAATGAAAAGACACAATGCTTGTTTCGGGGGAATATACAGTCAAGTTAAGGAAACCAGCAAAGGTAGAAAGTCACAAAACTGATGAATGTACATTATGAGAACATCACAGGTTTTAAAAAAAGTAAAAGGAGGTGACCCACAAGAAAGAAAATGGGGTGAGATGGTGGGTGATAGTATGAAAAGAGAGGAATGGCTTTGCAATTTGGCAGGTCCTCTGCCAGCTGTGGGGAAAACAGGTGAGCATGAAGCAGGGCAGGGCTTGGAAGCCAGAGAGCTAGGACACAGGTCAGAGGACACAGAGGTCAAACAGCCAAGCAAATACAACAGGTAACACTCATGGGCTGAAAGGAGTGGGGGTGAAAATAAGGCAGACTCGGGGCATCCAACTTGAGGCCTCACTGACAGAGTGGAAACACAGGGAATGAGTTTAGGTCTGAAGGGATCAGACGGTGGCATCCATGGTGCTTGTGGATTGTAGGTAGAAAGCAGGTCTGAAAGTGGGTAAACAGAGCAATGATTACAGCCAGGACAAGAGCAGAGTGAGCATTTTCAGAGACGAGCTGGCAGCCAAGGAGGCAATCTTTAAGTGTATCAGAATGAAGAATGTATGGAAGGCATCAAAGAGAATGAAAAGAAGACTAAAAAATAGAAGGGAGAACGTCATAGAAACCAAAAAACAGAAGTTATTTTTAATAATATGCTAGTGGTCATTGGTGTCATGTGTTCAGATCAGGGGTGAAAGGAGTAACACACCCCTTTGGCACTGAGCATTTGCAGGTCATGAGTGCTCCCAACCAAAGTGCCAGAGGTGTCCGCTGGAGGGAAATGAAT
Organism: Condylura cristata; assembly: GCF_000260355.1. Lineage (NCBI taxonomy): Eukaryota > Metazoa > Chordata > Mammalia > Eulipotyphla > Talpidae > Condylura > Condylura cristata. The sequence continues at coordinate 25,554,259 of NW_004567115.1, forward strand.
GAGAATCCAGTCTAAAGGTACCTGCAGCAGGGATGATAAAAGGAGGACTGGTGATGTGCCCTCATAGCTACACATCTAACCTACTGAGAGAGATTTTGCTAGATAGGTCTATGTAGATTATAAGGAATGACGTGGAGTCTCCACTCTGTGCCTTTCAAACTACATAATATTAAGCAAGTAATTTAATCCTCAGTTTAAGTTTTTTTTAGTGGCAAGATCAGAACCTACCTCAAAGAGTCACATGAAAGGAGGCACAGGAAATGGGTGCCACACTGGGTACAGCTGGCAGTGCTAGCCCTGAAATCACTTCCACTGCTGCAGTCATAGCTGGAACGCTGAAGGTGCAGGAGAGGGCTAAGTCTGCCACACAAAGAGGTAAGCCGCGGACGGACAGAGAAGGAAAGCATCAAGGGAGAAGTGATACGAAGGAGAGAATAAAGACAAGATATACCAGGAGCTAGGAGTTATAGAGAGCTGAAAGAATAGGAAGTTACGATTACGAGTTTATATGCTGCATTTTATACTTAAGGGAGGTTAGAGTCTGGTAACAAAGAAGTGCCCCTATGGGAATGGGGACCTGAACTAGAATGAAGACAGAGATCATTCTCTGTCTTTTGGAAACTGGAGACCTACCCTGAACAAAGGTAGAACCTTGGTACAAACTTTAAGGTGAAAGTCAGAATGTGAAAGTTATTCCAAGTGGTGTCTGGCCAGCAGCCAGGAGACTGCAGGTGCAATGATCAAAGACCAAATAGAATAAAACCAATAGATGCAGGGGCCTCCCTGGATGAGTGTCAGCACAATCACCACTACAGCCTGAGTTCAATCCCTGGACAGGGAGCAAACCCACAGAGGGCACAATAAACCTCTCTTGTCTCCCCTGCTCATCACCTTACCAGTTTGTATTTCAGAGGGTCTGCCTGTTCTGCTCCCACTTTGTCACTGTTGAATCTTTTCATACTTGCCACACCTGCCTAAACCCAGTTTTTCTATGCACTAATAGGTAAATAAATATTTAAATGAAGGGAAAAAAAAACCCAGTAGGTGCAATTCAAGGAGAACTAAGGATGCTACATAAGGGTGGGATGAGCCTTGACATAGAGGTTTTCAGAAGAGTGAGAGAAGCGGGAAGAAGCTGGCAATGTGTTCACCCTGCCTCAAACCCTCACTGCAAGGGGGAAACAGTTACTTGGACCCTTTGATGGCAGTGAAGTGCCCTCTATCTGGTGAAAGGAAAGAGTTTCAAGAGGAGGGGAGTACTGTTCTGTGAAAGGTTGGGTGTGGAGGATGTCAACATTCCCTGGGAGTATTTAATCCTTTAGGCAGTACTAGCATGATGCCATAGGGCCTAGGTGCCTTCAAAGTCCAAAAAAAAAATTTTGGGCTCCAAAATATGGGAAAAACTGCAAAACTGCTATTACTAAATGTTTAATTAAATGAACACAAAACATATCATCATGTCAATTTCATTAATCGTTAAATTTAGTGCTCATGAAAATTTCATCAGGTTCAGAAAACAACTTGTATGTTAGATTTTTCCCACTTTGCAAGAACCCCTGAGTAAGCACAACAGTCGTCAAGAAATTGCAGTCTGTTGTAAATTAAATTAGATTCTCATAACCAAGTAATTTTAGAAATAACATTATAATAATGCTTTCAAATTTTATAATAACATGTATTACTGTGGAATGTGGGTGGATGTTAATATATTTGATATAGCATCTGAAAAGCTCCTAGAGGCCAGAGAAGTATCCCAGAAAAGGATATAAAGAGAGGAAGGAACTCTGAGTTCTTATGGAAGTGCAAGTTAGAATCTTTCAGTAACTTGAACAGTCTTTTAAGTTTAGTAATACTGAACCTATGTGTACCATGGATGTCTCTGATAATCTCATGAAACCTTTAGACTTTTGGGAAAATAATGGCTTTAGGTGCATAAAAGAATATGCACAGTATTACAAAGGCACTATAGAGAAATGCAACTATCAAAATGTTTTGTAATAAAAACGGGGTGGCATAGACACCTTTTTATAAGATCACAACATCTCGCTTCATTTCTTAGAAACGATGAACATAACTGACATTGCATGGTATCTTCAACAACAATAATGTGATTTTAAAATATTGCTGGTTTTTATGTCAAGATGTCAAGAACAGCTAATATTACTATAGTTTGCTGCTAGCATAATTCAAAGGAATACTAAATTTGAAAACAGTGCACATAAAGATGTAATTTCTTTCACATGGAAGTTCACAAATCTCTAGACTTATATCCACACATTCCTTTGAAGTTTATGGATCCTCAGTTAAAAATTCACATTGTGGTCCTCCCTGGTGGCGCAGCGGGTTAAAGCACAGCACTGAGAATCTAAAGCCGCTTCCGCATGAGTTCGATTCCCGCCTGCCCCGGAGGTGACCACATGGCGTGGCAGACCTCTCCTGACCCGCCCGCTGCTCCCCTCAGCAGTGTACTTCGTCGATCTGCCTGTTCTGCTCCCCACTCTGTCTCTGGTGAATCCTCTCACCCTCCGCATCTCTGGCCTGTACCCCAGTTCTGTATGAATAAATAAATAAATCTTTAAAAAAAAAAAAAATTCACATTGTAGCTTTTGTGCAAAGGAAATGAGCAAGAGCAGAAAGTGCTAGTTGGTTTATAGGGACCTCAAATTCAAAAGTACTCCCCCAAATTTTCATTTGTCTCTAATATACATACATTCTTGCAAAATTTTTTCAGTTAGTTTTTGATTACCTCTCCTTTATCAAAATCTCATTTGAACAGTGCTGACTTTTAACACATACACACTTGTGCACGAGCACACACACACACTCATGTACACACACACACACACTTCCTTCAAATAAGCTTTGGAGAGAAAACCAGAGAATGAAATGGATAAATGGATAAATGACATAATATACCATTTTATAAAAGGTTAAAAAAGTTCTAAAAAGGTGGACATAATCATAAAGCATGGTAATCAACCTTACTAGGAATTAAAGCCACTATCAAATCTAATAATTAAAACCTATCAAGTTAGCAATGATTAGAAAGATTAATAATACTGAGTATGTGTGAGGATGAGGTAAAATGGACACTAACTGCACTAAGAACAGGAACATATCTCAGAACAATCTGTTGGACAATGTAGCTGTATGTATGACAGGCTAGTCCAGGTGCACATGTTTTAATGTCCCTTGCAGAAATTAATGCTAAATAAATATCTGTATAACTGAATTAAAATATAGTGAACATAAATTTTTAAGAGATTGTGAAATAAAATACAGAATAGCTTAAAAGGAATGTTAATAATTTAAAAGAATGTTAATAAAGGAATTTGACCAAGTTCTCTTATTAGACATAAAAGCAGGACACATTATTGATCATGTGATCCCATTTCTACCAAAAAACATGTGTATAGAGTTTATATGGTTCACAAATAAATTTTATAGTATATAAATATCTACTATACATGTGCATATACAGAAAAATGCAATCATCAAAATAGTACAGATAGAGGAGAGAGATAATTTCCAGATATATCAAAGAAACTGGAGAGAATCTGGACAATGTTTTGGGATGACAATTTTAGGAAAAGGAGAGGGAGAGAAAAAGAGGTGGGAAGGGATAGGGAAGAGAGCAAGGAACTAATCACTATATATCATTTTATAATTTGAAAGGAATATAATAGCTATTTAGCCAAACAAGCAGCCTGGGTTCTGTCCACCAAAAGTAGGTATTTTTGAAAAGAGCTTTTGAATAAGTGAGCTATTTTCTCTATTCAACATTAATCCAGGCCTTTAAAACACTTGCTTAATTGGGTCATTTCATTTAACACCTGAAATCAGTAATCCAAGATGACAGTTGTACAGGGAGGTCCCTTCCTGATTATTTCCTAATGGTCCGAAGAGGCCAGGCAGAAGGCCCAAGCAATGATTCAAAGTTGCCCTGGCTGAGGGTGCCCACAGAATTTCCTGAGGGCCAAGAAGTCCACTTTAAGGGGATTGCACTCTGCGCTGACAGAGGTCTGGCTAAAACCCAAGTGGCATTCTCTCACTCGTCTACTCACTCAGCCACATATAGTAAGTACCTACTACAGAAGAGAATTTGAAATCTGAACACTGTGAGGGAGCACAGCTGTCTAATGCAATCTCTGCCCTTAGGCTTCTAATCAAGGAAAGAGGAATCCTTGGTACACAGGTATACAGGAGATTTTCTCTCCTTCTCTCTCTGAACAAAACAGAATGCTGGGGGGGGGGGTGATGCAAGAAATAGTACTCTACATGGGCAGGGTCTGTTCAGCTTGGATCATGGATAAAGAATGGGCTCCTCCAACTGAAAAAGGGGGAGATGGTATTCATTAGTGGGAGAGGTAACAGTTTAAACAAAAAAAGAAAGAAAGCAAAAAGGTTTTCAGAAGTGAGTAGTAGCTGACTTAACTTGATCTTAGGTTTGCCTGGATAAATCTTGACTTGATCTTAGGAGCTGAGCCTGGAAGGTTGACTGGGATGACAATGAAGACTTATCAAGGGGCCCTGGAGGAAACCCCTGACATAAGAGCTGACTTCCTAGCACTGCATATTATGATATTTCTTGTGAGCAGAAGGTATTGATTCACTGACTGGGACTCCTGTTTGGAGTTCCAAGGCACTAGGTCCCTAACCAACAGGGATAGAAGCTATTTCTGCTCATCATTGGGAGCTAGGAAGTGGGTTCAGGGTAAGAGGAACAGTTAAGACATGATCTGTCTGTCCCCAGTGGGTGTAAACTAATCATCATGCTCCATTACTTTTGTGGGTTTGTAAAATATCAGAGATATCCTGCTCATCAGTATCCCAAAGTGCAAGAAACGTACTAAGATGTATCTATGGGTCCACCATTTTCTGTGCTAACTGAAAGAATTCATGGGTCAGGTCCCTCCCCCCATTTCCAGCAGCCCTTCTCAGTTCAGCCACCTGAATATGTTTATATTTAATGCACAAAAAACTGAAAAACTGAGCAATGCCTGCCCTGGATATAGGTCCCTTTGGACATGGTTCAAGAACCATATGTTCATGTAAGAATGTAAAGCAAAGAACACCATGTTTGGGTAGGAAGGAAGGAAGAATGAATCCTTAGCTTACTCTCCCTAATAAATTTCCAACACAAATAACAAGTGAGGCAAATCTATTGGGGTGGGTACTCTCTCAAGTAGCTGCGGGTTTTATCCTACTAGACAATGTATCAACACAGGATGGAGATAAAGTCAGATCTAGTCTGAGAAGGGCAACTTTGTTGACGAAATTTCTAGGAAGGGTTAGGAAAAAAAAAAAAAAACTATTTGGAACAAGGGTCAGGAGGCATCAGCATCAAGCTAAGTGGAAGCTGATGAAGACTTGATCTGGTTCCAAAACAGCAAGAGGAAAAAAGAGAACAGGAACAAGGTCAGCTGGGTCAGTAAGCCCAGGCTCTGGCAAAGGTGGCTGAGCAGCTCAATGGTAATTCAGTAGCTTTTAGTTTGGGGAAAATGGATAAAAAGCTTGGAATCACTAAATCATTATAGCACATCTAGGAGGGGAAGCAAAATTTAAGACATGACAGGTAAAAATCCACTGAGGTGTGGTTATTCTAGACTGAACACCCAAAAGTCTACAAATCAGTGGCTACAGAATACTTCCAGTACAGAGAAGCAAACTGCAGGTCACTATTCCAAGCAGACTAAATATCTCCCCCACGTTCATGCCACTACATTTACCATAATACAAAGCTGCTTCTTCATGTTTAAGATTTAGTGTTCCGGACAAAACAAAAGCCTTAGATGTATCAGTCATTTACAACTTAGTAAGGATGAGCTTCTAATGTCCTTTCCCAAGTCAAGGCTTTGGAGGACAGATGAAGAGCTCTGAGGATCAAATGCAGTTACCCTGAGAGAAAATAAAGGTGCAGAAGGCAGGACAGGCAACAGGCTTATTCCCCTACATTGCTCAGAACCCGAGAGTCCAAGCAACACCCCCATTTCTAGGCAGAGAATGAGTTTCTCCTGGGTCTGCCTACCCTGTCCTCCGAGACTCCACGAGCCAAAAGGTATAAAGCAAAGGAGTACTTGATATGTGACAATGTTCATCACTCATTTCCATTCCTGGTAAACCAGAAGTGGACTATTCAGTATCATGTTATAGAACAGACAATAAGAAAATGTACATTTTTTCTTTTATAAATTACGTTATCCTTATCACTACTTTATAGTAATCATGTAAGCTACCCTTATTCAACATGCTCTTCTTTTCCTAATCTGCCTTTTAATTCTATGTTTCCTTTGTGACCCTATTATTGTCCCAACAACAGGTTTCTGGACCCTCCTCCCTTTACCCTTTTTTTCTCTCTTCCTCCTCTATCTTCTCCCTTCTGCTTCTTTCTCAGGCTCCCCTTTCCCCTCTTTTCACACTCTCCCTAAAGTTCTCAATCATAACAGATCACACACAAATTTATGTCTCCAACCCAAGCTCCCCTCTCCTCTGAGCTTCAGATGTGTATTTCCACTCCTGTTTCACATTATTACCTTCTAATCATCCTTATTACTCCTCCAAGTCAACTTGTCTAAACTAAACTGGTTTGCCCAAATCTGGTCCTATTCCAGAGATGAACAGTTTCTGCATCTAATCCTATGTAACAAACTAATCCAAACTTTGTGGCTTAAAACAGCAACTATTTCTCCAGCCACTCTCAGGAGGTGCACAAATTCAACAGGGCACAGCCAACTATTTCACCTGCTCATGGTCAGGTCCACCTGCTCTCTGCATTTGCAACAGGCTGCTTGGTTGGCTGGAGTTGGCTTGTTTTGTGGTTTATGGTAATTTCCACCAGGAAAACCACCCCTTTTGCCACAAGCTTGCTCATCTCCAGTCGGCTGGCCCAGGTGGGTTGTCTGAGTAGTATGCTCTGAGTGTGATGTACATATGCACTCTCCACTTGTGTCCTTTGCAAAGATTTCACTGGCCAAAGCGAAGTGCCTGAGTCATTTTGGGAGGATAATAGTAAAGGCATGGAGATAAGGATGTGGAAGCAAATTGGGATATTTAGTACAGTCAGTTGTCTGTCACTGAAGTCTTATGTATCATGTGTTCACTCCTGGTTTCCACCTCTTCTACTCTAGTCCAGGTCCCTGCACCTCTATAATAAACATCTGACAAGACTTTAAAAGGTCTTCACTCTGGGACCTCTGTCCATCTTTCTCCACATCACAATTGTTTCAAAGTCAAATCTAATCACTAAAATTTACCAACAGCTTGTTATTGCCCTTAAAATAAAGACAGATTTTTCTTTAAAAGGCTTTAAATAGAGTCCTTGGTCACATATACTGGGCTACACCCAGTGTTCCAATTTCTTTACAAATAAACAGTACCTTTTTACTCTCAGAAGTGTCCCAGTTAGGATGATAAATTATACACCCTCCCCCTAAAGACCTGAGAGTTCTATACCCTACTTAGTGATCATTCTAGGCTCTTCTACCACCTGTTTGTTCTGCTCTGGACTTGCTTGTCCTCTTTCTCTCCCTCCCCAAACTTCCATAAATGCTGATCCATCTCCCTGGAATGATCTTTTCTTAACCCACTAGCCAGTTAATGCACCCTTCCTATGCCACTTAGAAATCACTTTCCAGAGAAATCGTCCTTCAGTTCTCAGACTGACGGTCTTCTGAATGAACTGTCCCAGCACCAAGCCCACTCGCTGACAGCATCCATCAAGGCAGAGGTAGAAACCCTCCCTGGGACTGGCTCCACTCATCACATGCTCCATGTCCATAATACACACAAATCAAGTATAAGTGGAAAATCACTGCATTCTAAAGTATGAGGAACACTTATAAACAATCCACCCATTCTGCTTATTTATTAATCCTAATATTGGTTTCCCGGGGAGTACTTAAATCACATGTTATTAAAATTGAAAAGCAAGTGATCGTTAGTCCAGAGGAGGAAAGACCCAAAAAGATTTAGTGACCCATCCAACGCCTCTTAGTCTTTACTGAAATAAAACCAGGGTGACAGGCTTTCTGTTTCACATCTAGGTGGTAGGATTTTCACAAAGAAACTTTAAAATAACTTTCTGGCTCAGATATTCATTGGTGACAAATTAATCTTATTTTTACCTTGATAAAACTTTCTCCTTTCCTTTTCTTCCTATCTACATTCAAAACAAACTAGACACCATTAGCTTCCAGGACAGTGTCGTAGCCCCAATGCTCATCAAAAAAAAAAAAAAAAATATGAGCAGGACAGACACACTTAACAATCCTTATTTCCTGGTGTTAAGGAAATTTCAGGTCATAATTCCATCTTGAATTGTTCACCCCTCATCACAGCACTGAATAAAATGGATAATGAGAGCTCAAAAAAAGAATTTGTCAATTCTATGATATAACATCATGACCATTCATTTCTGGGGTTTCTAATACCAACCAGTGACCTTCTAGGATTATGTACAGTTGAAACGTGAAGAGGAAATTTAATAAGAAAAGGTCAACCATCACTCAATACACTGATGAAACAAGACTTTTTTCTTTTACAATAAAATAGCAAAAAAATTGAAAGACAACATTGTGTCTGATGATGTACAGTCGGTGCTTTCAGCCCAAACTATAATGACCATTTAAATTATATGGAGGATAATATTTGCTGAGCTCTTAAGTGTCTGAAGTTACAGACATTCCTTTAAAGGTCAGCTGTAAAACCAAGTTAATAACTTTGAAGAAAAATGCCTTTTTCCTTCAGGAATTCACAATAAAAATAATCTCCTTTTCTATGTGGTTTTCCTTTCCACTGTGGTTGGCAAAAAGACAAAGCTAATAGACGAATTATACATGATTACAAGACTATTTGGCTACACAATGTCACAGATCAAGAGGAACGGTTCCTGCTGCAATCAGGTAATGGCGCCACACACGCTCACTCACATATGCTTCCGCAGAGATTTTCTATGGGGCTTCAAGAATGACACGCTTAAACAGATGCATTTTGAATATCTATTAAAATCACCGTGCCATGACTGTCTAAGGCACTCCGAGCAGAAGGGAAGGAAATACAACCAACTGCAATTGCACGTGGCTGAGGGGTTTGCACACTGTCATCTGGAGCTGAGCCAAATCTCTCTTTTCTGGCTAGACTTAAAATATTGGGGCTGGATAACAGCCAACGTGTGATAAGACGTACGTGTTCCCCCACGCTAAGCTCTGATGTGCAAATGCCAACACTGTAGTTTTCACTCTTTGTACTAGTTAGGTCCTTGAAAACAAGAATGTTACTGAACACTGTAATATTTTTCTCAGTGTTGCCACTTCCTTGGCAGTTATTTTGAGCTTCTATAGAAAGGGATCTCTCTGCAACATTCAGTTCTGGAACTCAGGCGACTGAAATTGCCCACAAGCTTATTCTAATCAGTGTGTAGTATGATTTTCATCTATCAAAAACAGCATCAGAAAGAGTTCTCCATCACCTAATCCATTAGAAAGGAGAAAGACCTAAGTTTTGACCACAGTTTGTTCACCATGCCCTGTGCTTTCTGCCTGATAGTCACATTATCATATTTATTCTTTAGAGTAGTTCTAGAGTAAACAGGTTGCCACAATTTTTCTGATGAGAAAATAAAATCTTTGAAAAATTAAAGAAGTTCACAAAAGTCACCAAGCTAAAGCAGGATTTGGAGGCCAGACTCAGCCTCAAGGTAACTCCCAAAGTGCATGCCCCCATCTGATGCAGGGCATCTGAGTCCTCTGATTTGCATAAGTCTGGAAAGTTATCAACCCCTGGAGACACCTGTGAAAAATGGATATAAGCAAGGTGACTCAGTGAACATTGACCCCACACACTGTAGGCTCCAAGTGGAAGAATCCTTCCAGTCACTCCCATAAAGAATGTTCTATGGTATCCTAGCCTTACTAATATTGATAATATATGAAATGACTAAGCCAGGAGTGAAAGCACACTTTATTGAAAAAAGAAAGGAATGCACTTGATAGCATCAATATGGCAGAATATGCAGCTACCATCATTGTCCTCCTCAAACCACAATCAGAGACCAGTGAAAAGCATACACAACACTACTGCTCATCAAGCCAGGGTGACAAGTGACCGGGTCTGTGTTTCTACAGCACTAGTCACAATTGCCAAGACATGAAAACAAACTAACATGCTACCAACGCATGAATGAATAAAGAAAATGGGTTATATATTATACAATGAAATGCTACTCTGTGATTAAAAAAAGAAAGTTATGCCTTTGCGGCAAATGTGGTTGGACCAAGGGGATTATGCTAAGTGAAATAAATCAGACAGAAAAGGGCAAATAGTTGTATGTGGAATAGAAAGAAACAAAGCAACATACTAAACAAAATAAAAACAAACCTGTAGGTGTAGAGCGCAGAATGGTGGTTACCAGAGGGGAATGGCTGGGGGTGGGAGGAATTGTGGGGTAGAGAGGTTGGCTAGTGTGGACACCAATTGGATCTTTGGTGGGGGCAGTATATACACTTCACCAGCTATGAAGCAATGTTTCTTTAAACTGTATTATAAACCAATGGTCTTTCAGTAAGTTAAAAAATACAGAAAAAAAAATTTAAAGGAAAGAAATGAATGCCTCAAAGACTGTCACAGGAAGATGGCAGGATGAGAAAGGGACTAAAATTAGATGGCCTCAGCTTTGATCCTGTCTGTGCTTCTACTGCCCTGTGAACCTTCTTTATCTCATTTGTAAAACAGGCACAGTAATGTTCACGCGATGAAATTTTCAAGTTACGTAAGATAACATATGCAGAGCTCCCAGTGCAGCTGCAATACAGGGCAGGTGCACAAGAAAGGCTTGCTGGATCCAAGTCCAAAAAGGCATTTTATTGCAAACTAGTGAAACTCAGTACATCATCCCTATTTTTTGAATGCATTCTTTTTCTGGTGTTTATCGGGAGTCATTCATCACTGTCTCAGCAGTACCTGCACAAAATTCAGGTCACATGAAGTTATAAATGTATCTTGTTCCTAATGTCACAACCCTTAGCTGATTCTAAGGCAAGAAGAAAAAAAATACATATATTCCTAAAAGCACACATCAACCTAAGCAAAGCCAGAGACTCACAAGTCAAAATGTAGCGATAGAAGCAGACTTCTTCATTCTGTAAGAATAATATTCTGAGTATGAGGAATGCCCAGAGGTCACCAAGGAGAAGCAGACTGGCACAAGGGGTCACTAAGCAGGAAGACAGCAGGCATGATTTATGACATAGCTTTGCGAGAAAAGACTCACTGTTTTGTAGGACAAAGGAAGCCAGGAAGGTGAATCCTCTCAGACCCCTCCCTGCAGCCATGGAAGAGGCTGAGATAAATGGACCCAGGTACATAAGGAAAGAAATGTGATGATAAGTGAATGACAAAAAAAATTCAGAGAAGAGTTGGGATTTAGGGAAAAAACAAACCGATGCTTTATGAAATCTTAACAGAGTAAGTAAGCAAAAAATCTAACAAGAAATGTTGACAGCAAAATGATATGCTTGAGATGCAGATGCCTGGAAAGAGGAACCAGGGCAAGAAGGGAAGGGAGCTGAGGACCCCAGAATCACAAGAGAGTGAGCCACCAAACTGCCTCAAGAGTCCTATATACCGCAGCCAGCAAGAGTCCCCTGCCCCGCCCCCAAAAGAAAACAAATATATCAACCAGCATTTCAGAGTTGAAGTTAAATATTGATTATTATTGCATAACATTTTTCAATCTGTGGTTATCAGAATGGTCTTTAGTCAAATGATATTAAACAAAAAAAATTCAATTTGTTTTTCAGGGCCCATTTAGTGTACAAAAGTAAAACTATATGCTAAAAAGTCTGTCCTATATTATTCCAAGTCTCAGAATGGCCCAATGGATGTGCTCCGTCTCCTCACCTGAGAGTGTGCAAAATGTTCCCCCAAAAAGCACTTCAACATGCTCCCTTTTTTTAATGGCAGAAACAGATTGGGGCCCAGGAAGACCATCAGCCTCAGGGTGAGTGCACACCAACTCTAGTGTGAATAGCCTTGTGGTGAAATCCTTAGGCCTCAGGGGAGACAGAAGGCCGGCACCAGGAGCAGAGGCATCCAAATAAGTGAGTGGTGGGCAAGATAGTTCCACACCAGAAGCAACTGCTAGGAAGATCAATTCTGCTTTGGAGACAACCCCCCCCACCCCAACCCAAGAATCTGCCTCCCTTCTTGCTGAGGTTTTTAGTCCCACTTAAAGATGATCTTCATAGGGACAAGAACTTGGTGAGTATTCTCATGGAAACAGTGTTCACAGCCTTGAGATTGTCTTAAATTCAATTTATAAGATAATTCTTTTTAATAAAGGTGCTTTGATGGATGTATAACTGAAACAGGATTTTAGAGTGATGTTCTGTAAGACTTTCTAGAAAAATGATGATTTTTATTAAAACTGCTATTTTAAACTATAATTGTTTTTTATGAAAAAACATGATGTCTCACACATACTATCTCAACATGCATCTTCATTGTGGGACCCATCTGTGTGAAGTGCTAAGGGCACAAAGATGAATAAGGTAGTGCCCTTGACCCCAATCAGTCTAAAACTGTGTTATTTGTATCCTACCATGTCTGTTAAATTAAGGAAGAACAAAATGGACTTAGGTCCCAAGACCTCATTTAAGTTATTCCAACTCCTTTTCTTCATGTAATTTTTTTTTTCATATACAAACTGGGGTATAGGCCAGAGGTAGGCTTGGGGACAGAGACAATGACAACAGGTGGATTTACTGAAATATACTGTGAAGGGGAGCAACGGTCAAGACAAGAAAGTTCTGCTGCCCCACATGTGGGTCAGCTCCCTCACTGGAGATCCATCTCAGGCAGCGACAGTGATAATGCTGAGACTAGGTCGCCAGGGAGGCCCTGTTCCAACCCTCTTCTTAGTCCTGCTGGAAGCACCTATGCAATCTAACAATTTCTGTATCCCTCTTTGAAGTCCTCCAACTTCCTACTAACTTAATTCAGGAAACCAGGGTTCTGGGTCTGCCCTTCCCCTGCCCTCTCTCTGGTGACAATCTTGAACTGCCCCAACACACTCTCTTTACTTTGGGCATCCACACACCTGGAGCATGTCTAGCCCACACCTCTGTGGGGTTCTCCTTCTGGGCTGGCCATCACTCCAGCAGAAAGGTCGGCCAGGCAGAGACTCAAAGGATAACTTTCTGCCTTGCTGCTCCCTTCTCTTGACTAGAGGTAAACACACCTGTGTGCAAGTCTAGGGCAGCTCAGCCTGGACCAAGAGTGAACAACCTCCTGAAAAGGTTTTCCTCATGTTCTACCCTGACTTTCAGATCTCACTGCTTCCTGAGTTCTGGCGTTCGGTGACTGTAAGAGAGAGGGGCCTATCCAGCGGTGAAAAGTCCTAAACCTGCAAGTTATTCAGAAACCTCTTCCTCTTTCACACTGATCTTCCAATTTATCCATTTTTAACTACACAATTATCCCTCAAATCTATTTATTTCTCTTTTTTTCACTGCTGCCATCACAATCATTTCTTTCAGTGGACTGTGGAAAACCTATTACTTGACAGCTCACATCTATTCTTTTCATAAATCTGTTCTCTACATTTCACATCTCTGCAGCTTCTGTCCTGAATAGCCGCCACACGGGTATGGCCTAATTTCTCTCACTATAGGGTGCTTACACGTGCTGTGCCCTCTGGCTGAAATTCTCCTGCCCCTAACCTCTGTGACTAGATCAAAGAACTTATCTTTCAAGCACAATTCAAGTATCACTTGTCCAAGGAAAAATTCTCTGATCCCCAAGACTTATGATTTCCCCATTCTATGTGTTTCCATTGCATTCCTTCATTTGTATACTAGTATGATTAAAAGAAATGAATATTGTGCCCTCCCTGGTAGTGTAATGGGTTAGGACACAGCACTGCAAGCTAGCAGCAGCCACATCATGAGAGTTCGATCCCTGGCCCTGGAAGTGATCCACATGGCACGGCAGACCTTTCCAGTCTCACCCGCTGCTCCCCTCAACAGTGTAATTTTTCAGTCTGCCTTTTCTGCTCCCCACTGTCTCTGGTGAATCCTCTCACTGCCCCTGTACCCCAGTTCTGTATGCATAAATAATTAAATCTTTTTTTAAAAAAAATGAATATCCATTCCCCACTATCTTGAAAGCGCTTTAAAGATAAATTATATCTGTTTCATTAACCATTAAATTCTCAACCATCAACACAAGTGACTGACTCTTGGTAGACAGCCAATTAATACCTCTTCAATGAAAGAATGAATGAAAAACATTTAATAATGCAGATCTCAGGTTCTGAAGTATTGCTGTATTCTGTTTAAATCCTTTATCACTTTTAAAGCGTGAGATTTTAGAGAAGATACTTGAGTTAAGCTTCAGTTTTGACATCTTCTTAATTGAAGGCAATCACGATTCTACTTACATAGTACAGTTCAAAAGAAAAATCTACCTAGTGTTTAGCATAAATCCTGATAAATGAAAAGAGCTTGAAAAGTGATCTGCTAATATAAGGAAATATATAGTGATATGTCAACAACAGAATAATGGAGTTACAGGGCACAGAAGGGAGGCTTAATCATTGATACAATACCAGTGTTTTAATAAAACTACTTTCATAGATGTCTTTCCAGGGAATCTGGTTTTCCTCTTAACTGGATATAAATGCTTATCTATCTATCTATCTATGTACCTACCTATCTACCTATCTACTTATCTATCTATCTATATGTATGTATGTATATATAAACATATATTTTTTTTAAAGATTTATTTATTTATGCATATAGAGCTGGGGTACAGGCCAGAGGCTCGGGGCGGTGAGAGGCTTCACCAGAGACAGAGTGGGGAGCAGAACAGGCAGATCGACGAAGTACACTGCTGAGGGGAGCAGCGGGCGGGTCAGGAGAGGTCTGCCACGCCATGTGGTCACCTCCGGGGCAGGCGGGAATCGAACTCATGCGGAAGTGGCTTTAGCTTCTCAGTGCAGTGCTTTAACACGCTGCGCCACCAGGGAGGGCCTAAACATATATTTTTATAAATATATATTTTACATGTTTAATATATGTAATACATATACAAAATATAAAATAAATCAGCTTCAGAACCAGAGAAACAAACTAGATACCTACGCTTAGTTCTAGAAAGCCATCATAGCTAAAGTCCCATCCTACACATTCACATCAGTGAAGAGTCATTTTTTTTTCTTCATTTAAATTATTATCTGCATATCTGTATTGCAAAAGTTTTTATTTCACTTTTGGAAACAATTTAGAAAGAAAAATAGTAGACTTTTCAGGATCTATCATTGATTTATAGTGACAAAAAAGAATATTCTAAATCAGGAAAATTCATGAATTCTGATTTTATTGTATAGGTGACATGAGAAACAAACCATTCTCATTGTTTCCAGAGTTTGCAGGTTTGGAAAAAAAATCTTACAGCAAAAACTATCTGTATTAAAGAAACAAAGTGATGCTGATTCCAGTTCAGAGGTCTGGAATGATACTTCTTTTTGGGCAGGATTTTCAGACTCGTGCACTAACATCAAACATTTAAGCAAGAACAGAAGGTGTCTAGGAGCCTTGAAGCGAACATGCCTATGAACAGGGAGACACACATCTCTCTTTCTTCTCTCATGTTATCTGCTTCACAGAGAGGCCGGCAAACATTTTCCATTCAGGGCCAGAGAGTAAATATTCTAGTCTTTATGGGACATAGATTCTCCTGCATCAGCTTGATTCTGTGGTTGTGGAATGAAAGGACTCCTAGCCAATACGTAAAGGATGGAGAATGTCTATGTTCCAGTAAGTCTTTACTTATAGACATTCAAATTTTAATTTCATGAAATATTCTTGTCACAATATATTCTTTTGTTTTTGTTTGTTTTTGAAGTCCTTCAAAGTATAACCACTATTCTTAGTGTGAAATCCTCACAAGAACAGGCAGTGACAACATCTGGACAATGGCTATTTTCTGAATCCTGACTTAATACACATAAACATATCCTTGCTCACATCAATTTCCTAATTGTTCCTCAGGTCTTCCAGATGAGAATAAAAGACCTGTCCCTAACTGGGCTACAGAAACTACAAGTACTCTGCACTACACAGAAGCCAGGAGCATACCACACTATTGAAGTATATGGAAACAATATAAAAAGAATAAAAATTCCATGGACGAAATGGAATATTACTCAGCAATCAAAAAGATAAGTGCCTGCCTTTTGCAGCACCACGGATGGAGCTGGAAGGGATCACGCTTACTGAAATAAATCAGAAAGAAAAGGAAAAATACTGGATGGTTTCACCCCTAGCACGAGTATAAAGGACCAGAGGAGAAAATAATAATAATGAACAACTATATACCAGAGACATTTTACAGGGGAATGGGATCAAAAACAGTGGGGGGAGGGAAGTGCACTGAACTATGATGATGGCACACGGGTGACTTGGTGATAGGAAGCCCACAGGGATTACAACTGAGATGGAAAAAGGCACAAAATTATGTAAAAAATAAACTATTATATTATAAAAAAAAATTCCATGGAAGAATCGTTTAAATATACTTCAAAGTAAACATGTAATTTCACAAACAGGAAGGTTTTACTTGTGCCTCTTAACACCTCTGAGAACCAGACAGATACATGATTATAGTGTCTGGTTAAAACTCTGGCAAGTGAGGTTCTGAAAGTCCAGCAGAAAGCAGCTGGTAAATGCACCTATTTTTGAGAATTCCCATGAATTGAGAGCAGACTACTAAAGAAAACAATATTTTTACAAAGTACAATAAACACCGATATTATGCACAGAGTAGGTTTAAACCTTTTAAACCTTTGTCCACCATTCCAAGCTCCAGGTTGGGTTACACAAAATGTACAGCAGAAAAGTGGTAGAGACATAAAGCAAAACTTGCGAAATGATGTGGAAATGGGGACTTTGCAGATTAGTTACAATGAGGTCATACTAGACTACCGTGGGTTAGGAATCTAATGACTGGTGTCCTTAGAGGAGAGGACAGCAGAGCTATGCCAAGAAAGGACACGTGAAGAGGGGGCAGACAGGTGCCAGGCAGCTCATCACCACAGCAGCAGCCAGGACAGAAGCAGGGCCGTGATTCTCAATCACAGCCCCAGAGAGAGGCCCTGCCGACACCTTAACTTCAGACTGTAACCTCCAGAACTGTAAAAGGACAAATTTCTGTTATCTTAAGCTACCCAGTCTGTGGTCATTCGTTACTGCTGCCCTCAGAAACCAGCAGTCACCCACTGGCATTCTGAACTGTAGAAATACCTCTGAATTCTGTTTCCCTAAAGATACTGCTCATGGTTCCTCCTTCCCCACCTCCTTCACCTGGCTTATCCACATCTCTCCTGCAGGAATCAGCTCAGTGACACTTCCCTCAGAAACCTTGGCCCCATCCCCTCCTACCAGGAGAGGTTGGGGGACAACCCTCCCCCCCACCATTGTGCTGGATAGTACCCCAAGTATGTGCTCACCTACCACACCACACAGTATTATCTGACAGTTAATACCATTCTCTGCTGGGAAGGTTCCATGCTTTTCTCTGTGCTCCCAGCCCTTAAAAGACACTTTCTATCTGTCACAGGAAGTGATGGTGAGCAGGTTTGCATGCCAGAGGAAAATGTTTTATTCTGCTTTATGTCTCTACCACTCTCCAGCTGTGTGACCGGAGTCAAGCTACTTAATCTATTTCAGTTTGCTTCTCTGTAAAGTGGGATAATGATAGTTCCTGCTTTATACAAGAGTGGTGAAAATTAAATGTGTTAATGTATGTAAAGCATTTAGAACTTAAGTGGGAAGCGCCTGATAAGTGCCAGTTACTATTATTACTTTGCCCCAGAACAGCACTGTGCTGGCTCTGGACCTACAATGGATTCCATGCCTAAAAATAAGACACATGTCAGGGTGTTTGGAAAAAGCCTTGGAATAGGACTTAGAGAATCAGACATGGTCTCAAGTCAGGTCTACCCCATTTGGGTACTTCTCTGGGACTTATTCCCAGCTTTGCAATAAGTAGTGACTAAATTAGGTTGAGCCCTAGAACAAAAGATCCAGGATGCTGGTGAGGAAGTGAAGGGGGTTGGGAGTGGTTTCTCCAGCTATGCTGCATGTTAAGACCTATGGGAAATCATATAAACATTTTAGGAATGATAAGCCTAATCACACTAGCCAAATGTCAGCTTTCTCCACTTAGAAGGAATTATATGCACTCCGAGTAAAAACACTATTTACTTAATACGAACTTGAGATTTGGCTTGGAAGTTACTTATCTTCACAGAATAAAAATAAAAGTAAACCTAAATCACCTTTTTACTTAAAAGCGCTGCTTCCCAAACAATTATTTTTCAAAGCATGAGATCGATGGGTGAGATGGTAATAACAAAGGCCACTGGTGAAAAACTAAGATGCTCAATGTACTGAATGATATCTCAAATCCTTTTTGACTCTAATGCTCCTGGGATTACTGAAAATTTCTCTAAGGCAATCAACTATAACAATTTATTTCCCATTTAATTTTACTCAGGAGCCTCAAGGGGAAAATGTCTTCCTCTAAAATTTTAGGGGGAAAAAAATTAGAAGTTCCAAATGAGGGCTCTAAAAAGTAAAACACATGAAGGGGAAATTTTAAAAACTGGCAATGCCAGGATGTGAGGCAGAAATGAACTTAATTTTTCAAATAAAAGCAACAAAAAGGCCAACTGACTTTGATCGGAAATAAAAGTACACTCTAGGGAATAATAATTGACATGTCCGCTCCTTGGTAAGGGTAAGTAAATGTGAAGTTGCTGTGTATTCCCAGAGGGTGAAGGGAGAGGAGGGGAGGAGAGCTGCCATTACTCATCAGTCCCATCAGTTTTAGGGATCACGGTGGGCCCAAGGTTCATGTGTGATCAGGGAGTGCAAAATCAGGAACCAATTTTCTCCGTTTTCAGAATCCACTCATTTGTTGGGGTTCTCAGAGCATTCAGGACACTCCGTCATCAGCAAGCCTGGGATGCCAGCCTGTTACAGCCGCCTGGAAGCAGGGCAGGTGGGTGGATGGGCAGGAATAGAAGGGCAATAAAGTGCTAAGTCCTTCCAAGAACACAGGGAGTTTGTGGAGAAAGGATCAATAATAGTAATGCACACAGTTTGAAAGCAAATGCTAAATAAATGTGTTATCTCCATTGGGGCTTATGATAGCCCTACAATTAGATATTATTATCTACTACTATCCCTATTTTTTAACTCCATTGAAATAAATGAAAACCAACCAAAGAAGGTAAGGAAATTGCTTAGTGTTTGCTACAGTAAGGAATTCAGTCATATCACTCACACTTGAGAAGACTCACTGGCAGGTGGAACTTTACAGGGGGAAACAGAGGAATTCCCTCAGATTGTTGCTGTAGGGAAGCTGCAGGTGGACCAACTGGCAGCGATATCCTCTATCAATGGCCAGGGTGCACATTCAGTTGCTAGGTTGTTTCTAACTTGGAAGCAGGAGCAAATGGTAGAGAAATTATCAGTTCCTAATCAAATTCTAGTCATTTGGGGCCTACTGTTATAAGAGTTATTGTGTGGCTTCCTGGATTGTTATGGAGATAGAAGTCTGATTGCCTGTATGTCTGATTTATTTTCCTGGTTTCCTGGGTTGTTACTATAAAATAATGGACTGCTTTTCTGAGCTGACTGTCAGTTGTAACTTAAAGTTTTATTTTACATATGGCCTGGCTGTTGTCCATGAGATCTCTAGGTGTGAGGCCAGAAAAGAAAGTTGGTCTCAACAATCATCAGCATCAGCTATCAATCCTGAAGAGGGACTGGAGGTAACTTTTGTATTATATCCAATATATCAAAACACCCAATGGAAATTATGGGTCACTATAGGGCCAGTTGTCTCTTTCAACAAGATTATGTTGCTTTTCCTGTTTACTATTTTCTTATAATTAATAAGGTATAGGAAATGACTAAATAAATAAATCATTAGTAAATCAAAGTTTGTAAAACCCAGGATATGTCATAGGGAAAAGTTTTCAAAAGGATCTTTGGTAAAGAATCCTGGCAAGTACTTCTTACTCTAAAATAAAAAAAAAAAAAATCTTCCCCTCCATAAACTGTTATCAAGGTCACTGGTAAAACTGGGATCCAAATGGGATCAACCACATATATGACAACAGCTGGAGCCCCAGTGACCACTGTATTTGCTCTGCTGAGCCTTTCCCTAGGGGCTCAAATACGTGGACCACTCAAGATTAGAATGTGAGTGGACAAAAAAAAAATCTGTGTTCTAAGAGCCAATTTTCAAGTGTTCATGAATCTCCTTGCTTCTGACTATTAGGATAAGGCACCATTAAATAAAGGATCCAGACACGCTTCCTGGATCATTTCCAGGGGGAATAAACAAAGTCTTTCTCTCTGCTAATAGATACCTAACGGAAACAGGGCCCCAGAATCACTACAGGATGCTGAGGTTACTTAAAGATGGCGTGGGTCATCTCTCCGGTGATTTAATAAGTCCTGATCATAGAAATGCACTGAAAACTGCCCTGCCCTATCTCACTCCCACCACCACCCTCTGGAGCAGTACTTTTAGGCCTGAAACACCAGCTCAAATGCCAACTCTTCAGTAACATCTTCCCTAATCCGTTCACCCTGGCATGACACACTTTGCCCTTTGACTCCATGAGATTTTGTGCAGATGTTCACAAACACCTACACTGGTGTGACAGCTATTTTTATCCCATGCTAGCTTCCCTCCCTGCTAGTTGTTTAAGGCAAGTCTGTCTTCTATACCCTTGTTTCCTCAGTGCATGGCATGTACTCATTGCCCAGCATTTTAAGTCATACCCACAAAATTCTACTTTTATTGAAGACACTGTGGTTCAATGAGAACAATTATTTATCTTCAATTATTTGTCTGCCAGCTAAGAACCGGCAGATTAGACTCAGCCTCACTTCATAGCAGTTGGTAAAGTTTTCGTGACATCTTTGCCTTGCTTCTTCACCAAGACACTAAAGAAAACCCCAAAGTGCTCCAGAGTAGCCTGCACATGAGCAGCTCATTTGGGGGAACCTAAGGAGCACACTTGGGGCTCAATAACAACCCCAACTCACACTCACTACCTGTGGTCACATGTCGTCCTCTTGTTCTTTTTTATCGATGTAGAATATACAAGTACAATTTAATCATGTTTCTTTAATGATTTATATATTAATTTTTAATAAGAAGACTAGTTTCTAAATGGGAGCAAAATAAAACCAGGATGATAAACATCTGTGGTAGCATGAGGTGTGTAATTCTATGCCTGCAGCTTCCTGAGAATTCAAAGGGAGAAGGATTTCTGTTTAATCCACAGTGTTTATCCAGGAGGGCCTCTACAATAGATGGATATGAATATTCCACTCATTAGGAAAAGTAACCCTTGCTGGGAGGAAGGAATATTTATTTCATCAGTCTTTGCTTGGCTGAAATAAACCCTTTGCTCTGACTTTACACCCTCAAAGCAAATTTCTAACTGTCATTTGTCTTTCCAAGTAAATATTCCCTCTGGGAGAGGGGGTACAGATCAAAAACCCAAGTATTTTCATTTGCAAGTTGTGCAGAGTCTTCATTATAAGGAATAAATTGGTATTCTGCTTTATACACCAAAGAAAAAATGAAATATCTAAAATGCAAAGCATCTGATATTCCTGACAGGTTTGCCCTCAGGTCCTGGCTTCTACTCTCCATCTCTAATGGCTCTTGCCTCCCCTCCTTCAGCCTCTCTGTGTCCCAGAACCTCACACATTTTTCTCTACATGATCTCAGTGCAACAGCATCAAAAAACCTCCACTGCTAGACTGGTAAGCCCAGTCAGGAAGAAAAAAAATAGACTTGTTTACACTTAATATTTCCTGTAATATTTAATGAGAAAAAACTTGTACTCCTTTCACTTTTGAGCTAAGTCAGACATGACTACTATTCCTAGACCCTCAAAGCTCTTTGCTAACAGAACACACAGGATGGTAGATACTCACATTTTCTGACCGGAGCCTCTTGGCAGGACACCCACCGTCCCGGGGGTGAAGCATGTAATACAGTCGGACTTTGCTTGCATGTTTTCGACTCTGGAAAGGAAAAGCAAAAGCAGATACTGTGAAAGAAAAGACCATTTAAATCCTTAAACAATTTAAATCATTAGCTAGTGACAGCAAATGCAAAACACTTTCCGTAGAAAACCCTTTCACAGGCTTCCAGAAGTTCTGCAGGATGGTTTCAGTTAGAGAAAGTGACTTACCCAAGGTCTTTAGGTCAATATAATTTCAGGATTAGAAAACACGGTTAAATAACAAATATAAAAGCATTGGGATCTTTCAGTGTGAAGTGGATATTAAATTTCATGGTCCTCAAAAATAAGAATAGGTCAGCAGAGGGAATAATATGAAGATCAACTGTGATGAAAAGCCAGGTCACTTGCCTTCCCTCTTGTTCCTGCCCTGCCCTGCTCTGCGAGCTGGAGACAATACCCCCTTGGGAACTGGGCACACACAGCACCTCCAAAGAAGCCTTTCTACAGCACTCCATGCCTGAGCCTCATTAAAAAGCTACCAAAAGAAATTTTTCAACTATCATGAGCAAACAAAAACTATTGCATGTGAGTCTGAGGACAAATCAAATTCCAACTAAGCAAGTAAGCAGGCTGGTGAGCCAATGAAACCCAACCCCTATAGGATTAACAAGACCACAGTGTCTGCCTACACTGACTAGCCCACTCGCAGCTGGCTGGATGGATCCCTCCTGAGCTCTACCTCTCTACTCCTTTGCTATGATGAACCGAGACGCCACCCCTCATCTGTGAAAGAATACGTCAGCTCTAACTTCCAAGTTAGTACCTGAATGACAGATAGAATGGCAAGTGAAAAGACACTGATGAATAGAAGTTTGGAACCCTGGTTCCAGCTCTCTAATTTTCTAGCTGTGTGATACCAAACAAGGTACACTAATTTGTTTATAACCAAATGTGTTTCATTTTCTCCATGTATAAAATGGACATTGGAGTATTTAGTAGGATTACCAGCAAAATCAAATGAGGTAGTACCTACTGCAATCAATATCATGTGAAATCCTTCCTACTATTGATTGCACCAATCCTTAATTTTGGTTCAAATATGGTCTCTATTATGTGAATCCTCCTTGCATTGATTGCCACCTAATTCCAATCTCATTCCCTCCCTCCCTTGGAGACACTTTCTTTCTTTTCCAGGCTCCAATTTGCCTTGATTTAGAGCTGATTCTAGCCAGTCTCCTGGATGATGGTTTACCTTCATGGATTAGCTACAAAAGCAAAGTGATTTTCAGAAAACACAATAAATTGCATCTTGTTTACAGACTATATTGTAAATCTCTTCTGTCTGGCCTTCTTCACTCAATACTTTAATTCCTTTATTGTGCCTACAGCAAGAAACCAGATTTCTAGACAGCCACTGAACATTTTTAAAGCCTTTAAATGGTTTTAAAAGTGCTAATAGAACATGAAAAATATTTCAGATATATAAAAGGACTGAAGTGTGATTTTGAAATATATCTGCAGCCATTTCTAGGCCGCACAGTAAGTTTTAACCAAGGGTCACTTGGTGTCTTCTTTGCCTGGAAACTGGTAGGCAGAGAAATAGAGACCCTCAAGGGCCTGTCAACGTATTTTGTTCAGCTTCTGCATGCTTTGGAGAACAATGTAGCCCAATGTAGCCCAACCTATCATTTTTTTCTTTGTGCAGATAAATATACTGATTACTAAAATCTGTATACATTTTCTATAGTTTGTTGGTTTTTTGGAGGTAAAGGGTGAAATGTGGGGCAGAATAATTGTTACACTCAACAAAAAAGAAAGAAAAAGATTATTTAAAAGCCTTGCAAACACCAGCCAGAGAGCCTCGGCTGCTGAAAGCTCTACAAAGATAGGTAATTGGTGAAAAGACACACTGTTTGAACTCCAAGGTGGCTGAAATGGGTTTTCAATTTTGCATTTGTTACCATGAAGAACCTCTTATCACAGCTCCTGCAATCCGCCTAAGACTTGGTTTCCCAGAGAACAGTATCACGACAAAATTGGAAATCTCATGATGTGGTCTGTTTTTGTGGTGGTTGCAGTTTTTCTTTTTCCTGAAATATTATGGATCTTTTAAAAAAGGGTCTTGCCAGAAAAGGCAAAGTTCATTGAATTATTTAATTGCAGCTTGACAAAACTAGTAAGGACCCATTAGCTGAAAAAAAAAGGGGGAAGGAATAAATGATAAGCTCTATTATGATGTTTTAGTGATGAGAGATGTTGGGAATTGAGACTTAATCATGATTTTGTTCTTTAAGAGTCTGCTATTCTCCTCCTTCTCCAGACTCTAGTTTTGCTGGAAGAAGTACTGACTAAACTACAGTTAATGCCTTTGTCCTCCTGGTTGGGAAAAAGCAATGGCTTAGGAAAGGCCTCCCGATTATGAAGTGAAGGTGGTGGCACCCCATGTCTTCATTTACAATGTCCCTTCTGTCTAACAGCCCTTCCTACTACTTTCCCAAGGTGCCCCTGGCCAGAGCCAAGTCTTCCACGCGCACAAGCCAACACTGCCAGGCACATTTCCAGTAAAAAACCACAAAGACAGTCCACTTCTCAGTGAGGGAGGCTATTCACCCTTGCAGTTAGTCTGATTCAAACCCAAAGTCACTTCCAAATGATGTTGTTTGACAAAGGGACAGGGCTTGCCATCAAAATGTCCCTGGGCATTCTCCACCTGGTCCTGCCTCCATCCTGGAACTGCAGCATTGGGATGGCACTTTGCTAGACAGGCCTTTCCTTCCTTCTTTACAAACTCACCTTCTTCTCAGAGAGGGGCACTACCTGAGAGTGTGAAGACAGTGTCTTCCTGCCACTGGCTTCTCCTAAGCTCTCCTCTACCAGAAAGTGCTGGAAATTTGGCACAGTAATTTCACTGTTTTTCATTCATTCTTACAAATAAAACAAGGCAAAAAGGCTTCCCCACAAAAATTTAAAATTAAATTTGGATAAAGATGTTCATTGCATCATTATGTAAATAGAAACCAAAAAAAAAAAAAAAAACAAAAACAAAAACAAAGAGATAGAGAGCTAAGAAAATATGGGCGCTCCGTGGTGACACGATGGGCTAAAACAAAGCACTATGAAGCCATAGCAGCCACTGCAGTTTGATCCCTGGCCAGGGTGGGTGATCCACATGATGCAGCAGACCTCTCCTGGACCACCCGCTGCTCCCCTCAGCAGTGTACTTGGTCAGTTGGCTTGTTCTGCTCCCTGCTCTGTCTCTTGTGAAACCTCTCACTCCTGCACCTCTGCCTGTACCCCAGTTCTGTATGTATAAATAAATATATCTTTAAAAAAAAGAAAGAAAGTCCCTGCTACCCTGCTACATGTTTGACAACAGGAGACTGGGTAAAGCAGTCTTATTGGACATTTGGGGAAAAAAATCACTTTCTAAGTAATGAATGTTGAATTAAAAATGCTAAATTTGGGCCCTCCCTGGTGGCACAGAGGTTTAGTTAAAGCACAGCACTGAGAAGCTAAAGCCATTTCAACATGAGTTCGAAACCCACCCAGGAGGTGACCCACATGCCATCTACTCTTGCTAATGTATTATCAACTTTCAAACTACACACTTTCATCATTGTAATACATGTTAAAGAGACGAGCCTGCTTAACCTAAGAGTAAAACATGTTACTTTGAAGTTCAAAAATTTAATTTGGTCTAGACAAATCCCATGTTAGATGTGGACACTTTTGCTTATTGTATCAAGACTATGGGGTCTTCTGGCGAATACTGGCAAATACACAACTAAACTGAAAAGAAAGCCTGGAAGAGAAACTATTTCTGAAACTGGCTTATGTCACCCAAATAAAAGCAATAACAGCAAACGCCCGTGAATTTTTCAAAGATGTATAATGCCAAAAATTTGCACCGGTTTCAAGACAAACTGTCAACTGAAAGGGGCATTAAGGAAGAAAAAGAAATATTGCTACTACTCTATGTGCTAGATGTATATAGCACAGAGTTTCAGGAGGGAAAAAGACCATTCCTCTCAGGGGAGAGACATGAAAAAGACATTACAATCTCTTTCAATTGCACTCAGAGCCAATTCCAGACTTTTTCTTGCATTAATATTTGCATTTTAAGCAAAAGTCATTCTTTTCATTCAAACCACATCAACTTTAAGCTTCCCAGATAGGCCAGAAATTACCAACTCTTCCATTTTAATTAAAACCCTTGCCCCCAGTGCTGGGCATTGTGTGGGGTCAGAGCTATCTGCAGATTACTTTCTTTTGCCGAAACAAATCTCTTGGCACTCAGATAAATGGTCTAAAGCAGAAATTCGGGCCAGTTCTTTTCTTTGGGGGGATAAAGAACTAGACAAACCTCTATTTCAGATTTACTGCTGTGGAAGAAGGGGACAAAGCCCATGGACACAGAATGGCTTTGTGCTTCACCCAAATAGCCATCTTCCATTATCACATACTGCTTTAAAATAATTCACAACTCAAATTTGCTTCTAACAAAGCTACCGAGTTCTGGTATCGTGGAGATAACAAAACAACTTTGTATTTGCATAAAGCTCTACATAGTCTTAAAAGTCCTTTCACATTTATCATCTCATTTTATCCTCAAATCACAGTTGTGAGGCTGGCAGAAGAGGTGTTATTTCAAATAAACTTTAAGATCCCTTCCTGATTTCCTAGTTAATTCTTCACCCCTTAATTCTTCATAGCTAAATAATTATATTGTTTCCAGAAACCAGTATGAATATGACAAATGGAAAAAAACTGTTACAGAACAGCGATTCTCATGAGCCACCAAACTTGAGGGTAAAGCAGAGTAAATCAGGGTGAAGAATGTGCTCCAAGGCTCTAACTCCTTCAAGGAGCCCACAGATGACTGGCTGCAGTGAGACAGGAGTCCATCTCTCAGGAAGGAGAGGTGGTATCCTGAGAGGCTCTCACTGACATTCCAAAGTCGAGGGTTCTAGAACTGAGCCCTGGAAAAGTTGCAGCATTCTTCATTAGGAAGTCAAAATACATAAAGCCCAAAGAGAACTCACAAGTGTAAGAGATGCGAATTCTGTCTGCCCTTATTATGACAGGAAGGAAACTGGGTATGGAAACTCCCAGCACCTGGAACTAAACATGAACCAACTAAAAATCTAGGAAGAAAAACCAGCCCTAGAACAAGAAACAGAACTTTGGCTGGAGCTGCCCAAGGTCCAGGTTCCAGATCTCCTGTCAAGTCTGCTGAAATAGTCTGTAGCTCAGGTAGACAGCTGAATCAGATTGAAGATCCTAAAAGGATTCAACAGGACTGAGAATGGGTCTGAGGTGAAGCCACATATGACGGATATGTGACAGGAGTAATAATCTTCTGATCTGCCAAGGACACATGGGATACATGGGAAAATTCAATAATATAAAAGGTGACTTAGGAAAAACTCTAAAGAAAGAAAAACTCTAAAGAAGCAAGCAATTCTTTGAAAAATATCTATTATAAGAAAAGCAATTTGGTTTTAAATGGCACATATTTTGATTGAGAAACAGATACACTGTAACACATTAAACATATCAGATTCATTTTAAAACTCTTTCACAGCAGTCTGCAGTTCAGGAACAGAATCTACACTGCAGATCAGTATGAAAATCAAGATAGACACTTCCCAGAGTGCAGAGCAATGGGATAAAGAAGGTGGGGGGTGGAGGGGAGCGAAGGAATGACACTGAAGATTACATACTACAGACCAGAACAAGCAATGTGGCTTTAATGGCAGAATGAATAGGCAAATAAATAGATTAGAATAAAACATACCAAAATAAACCCAATAATTGGAATTTGGAAAATATAACTAACTTTGTGATTGTAAGGTGCTCTAAACAACAAAGCAAAAGCAGAGTATTAGGAAATATATGGCTATAAAAAATAACACATGTTCTTAATATTTTATATATATATATGTGTGTGTATACATATATATATATATATAAAGAAGCAAGCGATTCTATGAAAAATATCTATTATAATAAAAGCAACTTGGTTTTAAATGGCACATATTTTGATTGAGAAACAGATACACTGTAACACATTAAACATATCAGATTCATTTTAAAACTTTCACAGCAGTCTGCAGTTCAGGAACAGAATCTACACTGCAGATCAGTATATCATCCATGTTGGAATGAATGAATTTCCCTGTAATTATTGTGATGATTCAATTTCTTAAGGAATTTTAGACAGTTAAAACAAAAGCATAGGAGCAATTAAATCTCTTGTGATCCATGATAAGCAGTGTTAGCCCTTTGGTGTATTTCTACCTAGATTTTGGCCTTTTCTGTACACAGACTTATGTGCAGCCATAATATTTTACATATATATTATATGTATTTATATACATTATATATTATATGTATATAAATACATATAATATATATATGTAAAATATTAAGAAAATGTATTTTTCCCTACTTTGTGGTGTAGGGAAAACACACGTAAAAGAAAGCAGCTTAAAATTTTAACAAACATAAGAAAAAATATTAAAATAGGCAAAGGATACAAGTAGGAATTGTGTAAATACAGACAGCTCAAGACAAATGAAAAGATATTTTAAATCTGCTTATAATTTTTAACTAAAAATTTCCACTCATTAAGCTGGCAAAGATTTATAAAATATACATATCTATGTTGGTACAGATACAGAAAATCTAGACTCTTGTGCATAACTAAGAGACATGTAAACTGATTAGAAGCTTTCTGGAAGAAAACTTTGCAATATGTATTCAAGAGGCAAAAGCTTATTGATCCAATCACCCTACTTCTAGGATTCTCTTTTAAGTAAGCAATCAGAGACATGTATTGACATTTACTTATGCTAAAGAAAATAAGAAAATAAGATGTCCTGAACAAAAGGGATAACTTTTATGACAGATAACCAAACTGTCATTAACAAGCATAATGCAAAAGAATGACACGAAAAATATTACTGAAATAATTCTAAGAAAAATTAGTTTCAAAGCAGAATATAAATGATACCAATTTTTTTTTTAAAGATTTATTTATTTGTACATACAGAACTGGGGTACAGGCCAGAGGCTCAGGGGCGGTGAGAGGCTTCACCAGAGACAGAGTGGGGAGCAGAACAGGCAGATGGACGAAGTACACTGCTGAGGGGAGCAGCGGGCGGGCCAGGAGAGGTCTGCCACGCCATGTGGTCACCTCCGGGGCAGGCAGGGATCGAACTCATGCGGAAGTGGCTTTAGCTTCTCAGTGCAGTGCTTTAACCCGCTGCGCCACCACGGAGGGCCAAATGATACCAATTTTTAAACAACCAAAGATATGGCTGCACATAAGTCTGTGCACATAAAGGCCAAAATCTAGGTAGAAATACACCAAAGGGCTAACACTGCTTATCATGGATCACAAGAGATTTAATTGCTTCTATGCTTTTGTTTTAACTGTCTAAAATTCCTTAAGAAATTGAATCATCCCAGTAATTACAGGGAAATTCATTCATTCCAACATGGATGGTTTAGTATGCTAGCCCTTCTACTTTAAGATCAGGAAAATAAATCCCAAAAAGATCAAGGGTCATGCTCAACATTCCACCACTTATAAATTCTCAGAGAACAAGGATTATATCTGCTTTGTTCAGCACTGTCTTCCAGGCATCTATCACCATGTCTAACACACAGTGGGAGCTCAATTAAGGCATGCAGATTGAAAGCATGAACAGAAGAATGAGGCAATCCCAGAATAAGGATCTGAGGCTTTTGATTCAAATGAAATGACAGTGGGAAAGTGTTGTGTACATAATTGCTACAAATTTCCTCCCACCTTAAAAGCGAAGTCAGCCCCATCACCCATCTATTTTCATCTCTCTATTCCCCTGCTGCAGTGCAGGTCAGAGAAATCAGGAGCCTGCAGACCGCAGAGTCCTAAGCAACAGCTCCCACAGGCATTTTGTAGAGTGTGCACGTTGGAGGAGACACTCTCAGCAGGTAAAGGGATGAAATGAGGCTGGAAACTGAGGAAATAAGGCAATAGGTACCAAAGCCAAGAGTTGGAGGGAGTCACACTGTTGCAGACATATGGTCCATTCTGCTCCAGCTTGGTAGAGGAAGAGGTTTGGGGAAAGGCAGAATGAATCCTCCACTGTTCCAAAAATCCCAACTCATGAAATCTGGCTTAGTAAAGACATCTCACCTGAGGTTAGATATGTGACTACTCTAGGTTAGGGTAATCTGCCTTTTCGCTGCTAATCACCTGATCCTGGTGCATGTGCAGAAGTGGGCAGAACTGCACTCTCCCCCACATTCACATGCTGAAACTTATCCTCACCCCTCAACATTCCTACAGTAGGAGTGTGGGTCTTCATGAAGGGAAATAGTTTGAGTAGGACAGACAGATGGGGTTAGGAATAATGGGACTGACTTACTTCAGGATGAGGAAGAACACCAGAGATCTCTTCCTCCCCACATTCACCTGTTGAAACTCTAACCGCGCCCCACACCCCTCAACATGACTATAGCTGGAAAGTGAAACACAGAGGAAACACCATGTGAGCTAGATGGCCTCCAGTCAAGAGGAGAGAGGCTTCCGCAGAAACTAACTGCCTTGACCTTAGACTTCCAGAATGGTGAGAAAGTAAATGTGGAATTACCCTTGTCTATGGTATACAACAGCCAGGACAGGAGCCACCATCTACACGAGTCATCGTCTTGTAGCCTTTCGTGCATAATGACCAATCCACATTTTTTTTTTAAAGATTTATTTATTTATGCATACAGAACAGGTACTAGACAGGAGTACAGGGGTGGCGAGAGGATTCACCAGAGACAGAGTGGGGAGCAGAACAGTCAGATCGACAAAGTACAATGCTGAGGGGAGCAAGCAGGCAAGTCATGCCATGTGGGTCACCTCTGGGTCACATATCGAATTTGCACTGAAAAGGCTGTGGCCAGCTTGCAGTGCTGCATCCTAACCTGTTGCACCACCAGGAAGGGCCAAGGTCCAGCAAAATGGTAGCTTCAATTTTTCTAAAATTAGGTCACATTTTTTTGAAATATTTTTAAAGAATATTTTGGAAAAGAGAAATATTTACCTTCAATATTACAGAAAACAGGAGTTTTTGTTGCCAAAAGTGTATAAGGCAGAATATGCCATAGCCACGATGATGTAAACATGTTTGCACTAACTCTACACTTCTGTTTGCACAAGTTACTACATCAACGTATGACCAATTTAAGTCTTGCAACTCAAAATATTATATTACCACCAAGTCATCAGAGAATCATTTTTCCTGTGGTATTAGAACAGAATTAAATCAGTCTTTATGATGTCTGTGCATTTTAACTTGAATCACATGAGAAATAAAAGACTAGTGGAGGAAACATGATGTGATACACCTAATCTAGACTCCACTTTTGTGTTTGGGGGAAAGTTGCATTTCCTCAGAAGCTCCTTGTAAAGAAGTTCAAGTTGGAGATGAGAGAAAAAATAAAGC
This sequence comes from Condylura cristata, assembly GCF_000260355.1. NCBI lineage: Eukaryota > Metazoa > Chordata > Mammalia > Eulipotyphla > Talpidae > Condylura > Condylura cristata. Next base: position 25,585,804 of record NW_004567115.1, read on the forward strand.
CAGTGTGATCAGTGATTAAAGTCACAGAAGACTTGGCTATTTGAAGCAACAAAGCCAGCAAATCCTTCTGAAATGTGAAAGCTTAAACAACACAATCCTATCCCAAACTACCATTTCCCAAAGTCTCCTGGTTCTCCTATCAAATTCATGGATGGAATAAGAAAAAAATCAGCCCTTTACAAAAACATGACTGTGTGAAAAGTTCCAAGATGAACCCTATTCAGAGTGAGGTTGAAGTCTGTGGAGAAAACAAGGTAAAGCTGTGGGCTGGTGAGCAGCTTGGCGAGGCAGGGTCACCCCCAGACCAGGGCAGAGACAGCAGCTGCCAGGCTCGCTTGGAGTGTCTTCATATGTAACATCTACAGATTAGATCTCTTTTTACCCTCTTATTATATACACTTTGATGTATACCATATAATTATTCTCAAATTTAACTCTGTCCTGATAACGGAACCTACCATTTCTCATGTTTATAATGCTGACCCATCCCCACACTAGACCTTTAAAAATTATGGATAGAGTGATTTCTTTATAAACGTTAGTTAACTATGCAATAACCAGGTGAGCAGAAGCTTGATGCAGTCCCATTTGTTTATTTTGGTGTCAGTTCCAAAAAATTACTGCCAAGATTGATATCAAAGATTTTACCCCCCCTTTGCTTTCTATTAGGAGTTTATGGTTTGGGGATCTTAACATTAAAGTCTTTAATATATTTTTGAGCGGATTTTTGGTGATGGTATGATATTGGAGGAGGCATTTCATTCATGTTTATGCAGCAAAGGAAAGTAACATTAAAACTTTAGTTTTAGACATTCTACTAAATGGGAGTATTTACAAATCATGCATACAATAATGGACTAAAATCCAAGATATACAAACAACTCATATAATTAAACAAATATAAAACAGATAACCTAATTTTTTTTTTAAAAAAAAAAGGTCTATGTAGACACCTTTCCACAAAAGACATACAGATGGTCAATAGGCACATGAAAATGTTCGTTATCATTTATCCAGGAAAAGAAAATAAAACCACAATGAGCTACCACCTCACCCCTGTTAGAATGACCCATATCAAAACAAAAAACAAAATAAAACTTATAACAAGACAGAAACATGAGTTGGTGAGGGTTTGGAGAACAAGGAACTCTCATTCTCACCTCCCACTGTTGGTGGGAATATAGACCAGCCCAGTCCCTATGGCAAGTGATATGGAGGTTTCTTAAAGCATTCAAACCGTTCTTCCATGTTATCCAGCAACTCCTTGCTAGGTTACCTACCCAGAGAATACAAAAAACTAATTCAAATGAATATATACACTGCAATGCTCACTTTCACACCTTCTACAATAACCAAACTATGGGAACAACTTAAATTCCCAGCAACAGATTAGTGGAATAAGAAGATGGAATATATGTACACAATGAATAATACTCAGCTACAAAAGGGTGAAATCTTGCCAGGTGTGACAACATGGATGGAACTGGAATGATCATGGTAAGCAAAATAAATCAGAAGTAAAATAAGCCAGAGTACTAGATGGTTTCACTCATATGTAGAATATAAAGAAATAAAACAAAGGAACAAATAATACTAAGCCAAAACAAACTCTAGGGATCTCTCTGTAGAATTGAGGCTACCAGGGGGATGAGTAAGGATCAAGAACAAAGGAGAAAGGAATCCAGTGAATTATGATGGGAGATTATGGTAGTAGACAATTTGGTGCTAAGTGTGAACCTATAACTCCAGCGACATAAACCAGTGTGACAATGGTATATAAAGTGATATAAAATAATGTTACCGCAATTAAAAATAATAAAACTTAACATAAACAGTTCTAGGTTTCATTGATATTTTCTGTTATCTTGTTAGTCTCCATTTAATTTACTTATGTTCTGGTCGTTCTTATTTCCTCCTTTCTATTAAAAAGTTCTGCACAGCAGAGAAAGTTATCAACAAAACAAATGCCATCCTACAGAGTGGAAGGAAATATTTGCAAATTATCTACTAAGGGAGTTAATATCCAAATAAATGAAGAACTCATATCATACAACTTAATAGCCAAATGACAGTTTGATTAAAAAAAAAATTGGCAAAGGAACTGAATAGACATGTTTCCAAAGGAAGGCATCCAAATAGCCAACAGGTACATAACATGAAAAGGGGCTAAGGGAAATGAAAGTCAAAATTACAATGAGGTATCACTGCCAAAATGACAGTCATTAAAAAGACAAGGATGGGGGGCCCTCCCTGGTGGCGCAGCGGGTTAAAGCACAGCACTGAGAATCTGAAGCCACTTCCGCATGAGTTCGATTCCC
>NW_004567115.1:25589031-25595522 GCF_000260355.1 Condylura cristata
TCCTCAAAAAAATATAAAATAGAACCATTTTTTGACCCATAATTTCTACTGCATGGTACAGTGCATGGAAATGAAAACCGGATATCGAAAAGGTAAAAGCTGTCCCATAGGCACTGTGACTTATTTACATTTACCAAGGTATGGAAACAACCTATGCATCTATGGACAAATGAATGGATAAAGAAAATGTGAAATACACACATACACATACAATCGAATATTATTTACCCATGAGAAACAAAAATATGTTGTCTTTTGTAACAGATGGAACTTGGAGGGATTATACTTTTGTAAAATGAGACGACAAAGACTGTACATGATACCACTTCTATGTGGAATCTAAACAAATTTAGAAGGTCAAACTTATAGCAAGGAGAGTAGAAAAAAGTAGTTGTCAGGGGCTGGACACGGGGAAAGTAGGGAAAGGTGGGTAAAAGCATAAATTCTCAGCTGTAAGATGAATAAGGTCTGAGTAGGACTATATTTAACATTGTATTGTATAACTGAAATTTCCTAAAAGAGTAGTGCTTATGTTTCCAGTTACATACAGATACACACACTATATAAGATGATGATGGATGCGTTAATTAACTAGATGGGGAATACTTCTATAATATATATGAATATCAAATCACTATAATATGTACTTTAATATCTTAGAAATGTAATTGTCAATTATACATCAATAAAATGAAAGTAAAAATGAGTTAGGTGACTGCTTATAGAACTTAACTCAAATGGGCCTCACTTTACCCACAGCAATAGAAAAAAATACAGAGACTAACAAGGTAGTAGAGTATCTGTCTAACAAAGATATGGCCTAACTTTAAAAAATTATATTTTTAAAGTCAGATTCTACTGGTACAATTGAAATGTAACCTAATTTCCATAGATTTTATGTTCATTACATTTCAAGAATACGTGTAGGTACATATAACTTTATTATCTGAAAATAGTAGTCAATGAATTTATTAGGAACATTCTCAGTGTAAAATAATATGTGCAAAATAGCATTCCCGTTTCTGCCTGCCCTTGCTCCCCCTCACTTTGCCTCCCACCAGTCCACTGGAGCTGGATTTTTCCTCACAAAATCTCCTGGTTTAAACTGGGTAGAGCTGAGAACCCTCATGACTAATGAAAATAGGTAATAGCGGCCTCTATTACCCAAAAGGGAGGTTCCATGTCCCCATCCCAATGAGGGCTGGAGCAAACAGGCGAAACTATACAACACTCGGAAAAGCACAGAAGAGACACAGGAAGGGGAGGCACGTGGAGAGATACATGTGGAGAAGAAGCGCCCTCTTGCTCCTCCGCTTTGGCCTTGCACCAGGGACTGGAGGGACTTGGACACTTACAGAATCAACAGCTGCAGAGACACTTGAAAGAGACACATGGGTAAGAGACACATGGGGAGGCTGACAGTGACAGGCTTTATTTAATTCGTACTTTAATTTTACTCCTTTCATCCCCCACTTGCCTGGCCCATTCTGCCTCTTTCCCATGGTTCTCCACCAGAAGGTGCCTTAGACTTGTGGCAAGATCACAGGTCTCCGCTGGGTCAACTCTAGCTGGATATTTACCCCTGAGTGGCTGGGAAACTTTGGGTGTTTCACTAGGAAACTATATCCTATCTCTCCTATCCACGGTCTCCATGTATACTCACTCTATTAGGCATACTGCATACTACGAGTAAGCTTTGTTTTTATGCAGTCCTTGGCAGAATTTCTTAAGAGTGTACAGGTTTGAGGATTCCAGGGTATCCCTCAACCTGCCCACTAAAACTTTCATTTCATCTAATGGTAGAAAAACAATTTTTTCCTCTTGAACCCCATTTTTTGTCTAATTCCCAAGAGAGTCAAGTACTCAGAAGCATATTTTATTTTCGAGCAATATTTGTTTTGTTGAATCCAACGCTACAGACCTTAAGGGGAAACATGCAAGTGGCTGCCAGCTGCAACTCTGTTATCACCTGCGGCTCCACCGCCACCTGCTTTTCAGTTTATCTATTTGCCTACAAAAGTCCCAGATTTTAGTTTCTTTATAGGGTGCTTTGAATTGAAAACATAATTAAAGGAAAATAAGGAATTTCTGCAATAATTCATCTTTTCTGAGCCAGGTGGCTCAAACACATACATGTGTTCAGTAGAAGACAGTTTTATTCAGGAAATAACTTGCCAGAAGTTCCCGGAGTCCCTAGGTCACACCTCTCAGTCAGAGGGAAAAGAGACACAGCCTACTAGAGGCAGAGGTTTAAATATCGGGGGTCTGCAGAGCACCCCCTACTGGGAATAACAGAGATGTCACTGCAGCAATTCCTGGGTCTCACCTCTTTGCCTGCTCCTTAAGAAACAGGGTAGACCTGGAATAGTCCTTCTTCAGTTCTTTCATAGAGTTTGGTTCCTGGAACACCTGATTCAGAATCATAGGGGATTTTAGAAAGGAATGCTCAGACCTAGTAATAAGAACTACTAGGGGTGGGGGCCTGAGATTTAAGTTTTTACCAACCCCCCAAATATTTAGAAGGCAACTGGATTTTTAAAACCACAGCTCTACTTCCCCTCCTTTCTAGTCCTCTCTTCTCCCCTTCTACAGTGGACCCAAGATAGCATGAGCTACTCCAGCTCTCTGAGCTGCCCTTCTGTGTGAAGCAAATTTAGGGCAACAGTCTGAAGACTGATGTCCCGGGGACTGAGAAGGCTGAGAAGAACAGAGCTTGAGAGAAGTCTGATGGTGGCTCAGCCTTTGCTCTGATACCATCCAGGTCTCACATTCTATGACACCAGTTTTCCTTCTCATGGTCTTCTCTTTCCTTCTCCTTTCCAATGTCCATTCTCTTCCTAACCACCTTCAAACATTCCCCTTCTCTTACTCTGCCACTCAAACTCAGAACTTCCAAAGAAAAAAATTATCATCTTCCCTCTTAGGCCTACATCCCTTCTTAGCATTTCCATCTTTGTGTGAAATAGCTGCAATCTTGTAGGCACGTAGGACAAATGAAGTAAAGCAAAGTTACTGGAATATATCCACACAAATTTGAAATAGGGATGACAGATATATTTGAAAACTTACGATGTTATCAGTATAAAACAAAAGCGTAAAATCATAAAAGATAAAAATATTAGATACATCATAAGCATGTGAATGTTACTGGTTTAATAGATAAAATCCATTGATATTTAATACACCACATACATACATGAATGTTGAAGCATATGAAACTGGTATTTTTGTAAGCAAAATGGTCAAATAAGAAAATTTCATTTAACTTAACTTCTCTTTGATAATCAGAAAAAAAATCAACTTTGCTTGAATTTTATAAAACTGAAATCTTATGTCCACACAAAACCATGCACAGGATATTAACAGCAGTTGTGTTCATTATTGCCAAAACATGGACGGAATATGTCCTTCAGTGGGTAAACGAATAAACTGATATACTAGATACTAGAATATTATTCATTGTTAAAAAGAAATGAGCTATTAAGACATGAAAATATACTAAGGAAATTTCAATGAGTATTACTAAGTGAGAGAAGCCCATATGAAAAAGCAATAAAGCAATAATCTCCAATTCCAATGACATTCTGAGACAGTAAAAGATCATTGATTGTTAGGAGCTACAGGGGAGAGGGGACGGTGAATAAGGGGAGCACATAGAACATTTAGGACAGTTGATATGCTGTATATGATATCATAATTATGAATATATGTCAGTATGCATTTGTACAAAGGCGTCAAATGTAAAACACCAAGAATGAGCCCTACAGTAAACGACAGAATTTGGGTAATGATGATGTAGATCCATCAGTTATAATAAAGGCACCACTCTGGGGCCTCCCTGGTGGTACAGGGGGTTAAAGAGCAACATTGTGAAGCTACCTACAGCCACTGTGCATGAGTTCAATCTCCCCAGGGAGCTGACCCACACAGCCCAGCAGACCTCTGCTGTCTCGTCTGCTGCTCCCCTCAGCTATGTATTCCACTTTATCCACCTAGCTGTTCCCTACTCTATGTCTGATGAATCCTCACCCCCTGAACCTCTAGCCTGTACCCCAGTTCTTGTGTTCATAAATAAATAAATCTTTAAAATATATATATATATATATATATATATATATATATAAAGGTACCACTCTGATGGGGGTGCTGATAATAAGGGAAGCTGTGAATGTAGAGAGGACACATGTATATGAGAAAGTTCTGTACCTCTCAATTTTTCTATGAACCTAAAATTGCCCTAATGAAACAATTGAAATGTCAAAACCTAAAATATGCAAACAGAATACAACATTTAAATATACAAATTATATATATATATACCATTCTCAATCATGTATTATCTAAGAAGTCCAAGAATGACTCAACATGAAAATAAACCAGAGCTACTCACTATATTAATAAGCTAAGTGAAGAAAAAATGGGTTCAACTAATACAGAAAAATCATGAGAAAATCCAGCACCAAAATTTACTTTTTTAGAAACCTTAGTAAAGTAGGAAAAATATGAATATAATTTCTACTCTTACTTCATGTAATATGAAAAAAAACACTTAATGGAAAAATATCACTTGTATTTTTGTAAAGACTAGTAACAGAAAATATGCCCACTGTCACTGTTACTGCCAAACCTAACACTCGAATGTCTCACTAACACTGCAAAGAAAGAGAAAAAAGAAATTTAATAGGAAGGGAGGAGCAAAGGCCTCACTGTTCACAAATAATAAAAATATTTATCCAGAAAAATTAACAGAATAGATACCCCATTATAACTTGAAGGAGAGATCAGTTAGTCTGATAGACATGATGATACTCAGCTCAGATCCCTGTCAGGAGAGAACTTGCTGTCTCTGCTACAGAGCAATAGAGAGCTGCCTTGCCCAAGTCAAGTCCTTTCCAGGATGTGGATAGAAGTAAATATAATAGGTAAGTAAAGAATAGACACTTTGCATAGAATACTGTGAATGGATTATGAAATTTGAGTGTGATTAACTTATTCCTGTGTACCTGAAGTTGAATCAAATTTAACTTCTACAAGGCTACTCAACTAGTAGGTTCCACACATTTGGGATTTTACTGTAATGCCATACCACAGGATAATTTCCCCAGACCATCAGAAAATCACCAATGCTTATCTCTGTCATCACATGCTGTTGATTCTCTTCCCAATTCCTGGGATGCTTGTCTGTCCCTGTTTATGTACTCATATATAAAAACCTCCATGACTGGCCCTCTATGAAATCTTCCATGCTTGCTCCATATACTAATTCCATTATCTGCTAACCTCTTACAGTTCTCACTGTCTTTACCATACATTTTAGCCTCTTATTGTTTTCATTTGAGCAATTCATAAAACACTCCCCAGTGTAACTTATGCATATCTAATACCTCCCAGCACACTTCATGTAGCCCCAAACCACAACCACTTTGGCAAAGGGCAATGTATGAATCTTCCAATTCTAACAAAGAATATATATTAGGTGTCTGAAATTGTCTCTTAACTTCAATTGATTACATATAGCATATTAATTAGTCTCGCTGTCTGAAGATGACGTTAAAGCAAAGGAAACAGAATTGTCTGTCAAACTCAATTCTGCTTGTCTATCTCTAACACATGGTCGGCACTCTGTAATTTCTTTACCCTCATCATTCTTGACAATCCTATTCTGATTCAAAGTATCTTCTCAAAAGTCAGTCCACAGATACATATGCAAGCATAAAGTTAACTCAGGTCTACTGGAAGTGTTTAACCAGTATAATCATGCATTCAGACAGGACATTTCCTCATCCCAGGAAAATAATAATGTCATCATCATAACACTGGGCATCACATGCATAGCCCTTTCCCTCCTGCTCTTCACTAGATTTCCAGCGAACCTGCCCTACTTCTTTTCACCTGCTGCCTGATTTGTTGTTTCATATAAATGGGCTAAAAATTTGGAAAACTGGTGAAATGGGTGGAAAATTTCAACTTATTTATTTTTTAAAGGATAGCGGGGTTTGTCTGTCTTCAGCTCCACAACAGCCACTACAGTTGTTTCTGGTTTGCAAGACAAAGCACAGTGGTCCAGAGGAGGCTGTGGCTGTGGGTTTCTTTCTTCTTTGCTGAATTAGAAATCCAACAGAACTCAATGCCTTAAACAGCCATCTGTTCGCTGTCACACAGTCCTTTCTTTTGGACTTCAGCAAGGGTGATACGTTGATGCTGCCACAGTTAAATCAAATTCCTGGTTATTTCAAATCTTATTCCTCTCAAGTTGAGAGTGAATTTATAAAACTGGGTCAAGATAAGGAAGGAAATTAATGTTGGAGCTCTAATAATTTTCTAGTCTTACTAGATTAAACCAACTGTGAGCACATGCACACATACAGAGCATTTCAGCCATGACAGGAGTTATTAGGTCGTAGACACCACCAGGTAAATAGTACATACAATTACATGACAAGCATTCATTCATTCATTTATTCTCCAACCATTGACACATATTATATATA
>NW_004567115.1:25595622-25614160 GCF_000260355.1 Condylura cristata
TATATGTATTAGTAGACAATGATTAAAAAACCACCATCACAAGTCACCTGCCATATAGATGTATATGGAATATTTTCATTGAGTTTTACAACAAGAAGAGCTGTCACCAAAAGCAGAAAAAATCAGAAGCACTTTCTAGTTACTTTTTGTGAAATCTCAATATCATCCATTCACCAACATTCATTATCTCCCACATTCACTCCCTGTACCTCCCAATTTATTGGCCACATTCACTCTATGTACCCCACCTGCTACACTTTTTTTAGCTATGTATTTCCCTATCCTCTTTTGACTTTAATATGTTTAATGGCATCCCCCTTCCTCAAAGGTCTGGGCTCTAGTGTAAAGATACGCAAACACAAGTTGTGCTAACAGAAGAAAATTGGCGCTACACTTCACTAAGGCCATGCTAAGCTCAAGGATGAGTGGGTATCAATAAGATATAATTTTAAAATCTGTTACAAAAACTAAAACAAAAGGAAAGTGAGAGACTACTTCTGAATATAAACATAGATTAATTTCCAACACTGTTTCCACAAGAGAAGCTGTTGACATACTAATGAAGAAATATATATTAACTTTGAGTGCTGGCTAATTTATGGTTCCTGACTCTAAAATGCTAAGGTAAAACATGACAATTTTTAATGCCCCAATCAATGTTAACACTGATTCATTATATAGAGACTTTGAAAATGCCACTGCAAATTCAGAGCACTAGATGCATATATTAGACAGATCTCAAATCAATAACTGAAGTTTTTGCCTCAAAAACTATAAAAAGTAAATTAATACTAATGAAAGTAGAAGAGAGGAAAAATAAATATCAAACTGGAAATCTAAAATGTCTGGAAACAAAAAAATCGAGAAAAGCCAATGGGGGGAAAAAAACCTAGCTCTTTGAGAATGTTTGCAAAATTGTTAAGCCTGTAGTTGATGATCTGCAAAAAGCAGAAAAACAAATCACTAAAATCAACGACAGAGGTACCCTCACTGCAGATTATAAAGATTTAAAATAGAGAATATTATATACAACTTTATGTCAATAATTTCTAAAACTTAATTTTTTAAATCCTTGAAAAATACAAATGAGCAAATCTTACTCAAGAAAAACTACACTAGTGGTCACCATGTCACTGAGTGGCACCTGCCCCCCACCTGCCCAGCCAGGTGCCCTTCCCCTCCAGCTGAAGTCACCAACTCCCATCCACAGGACAGGGACCCCAGGCTGCCCTTCCCACCCCCCCGGGGGATGGCCCCAAATGGCCTATCTCCTGACTGTACCTCTCCCTCCCTCCCAGTTGGGGCTGAGCTTTATGTTAGGTAGTACATTTACTGAGCTTTTGATTCTTTTATAAAGACCTGCATGTATTACAAAGAAATTCATAAAATAGCCTATCTATTAAGCAAATTGAATTTGTAGTTAAAAATTTTCCCACAAAGGAAATATCCCGCTCAGATGAGTTCACTGGGAAAGTCTATGAAAACTTTAAGAGAACACCACTTGTACACAAACTCTTACAGAAAATTGAAAAGGAGGTGATATTCCCAGATTCAATCTATGTGTCTAGGCTTATTCTGACACCAAAACCGCTACAAAAAGAAGCAATCACTAATGTTGCTCATTAGCATAGAATAAGAGTTCTTATTCTACACAGAGTAAAAATCTGCTTCCAACTTAGAACCAACAGGAGAACCAAATATCTGTCTCAAGTGACTCACGTTGAATGCCACTTCTAGTTAGCCCACCAGAGCTGTCCCTTGCCATCAGCCTCCTATCTGCACCACCTGAATCACTACAGTTTTTCTCTATCAAGTTTGCACATTCCTCTGCCTGCCTCTGAGTCCACCAATCAAAGGTGATGGTGGTTGACTGGCATACTTTCCCAGTCTCTGAGTGAATAGGCTTTGCTTGTTCTCACTTTTCTCACTTGAATGCTCTTCATTTATGTCCAAAATGAAAAAAAAAAAAAAACCCTTTTTATTCACAAAGAACATAGCCCTATAGTTAGGGAATACTATAGGATTTTTAAGGTTCTAAAACTAATGCTAGAATTGAGCTAATAACACTTCACAACTCAAGTCTGCTATTCAAAAAATCAATTGCAGGGCCCTCTTAGTAGCACAATGGATTACAGTGCAGCACTATGAAGTTATCCACAGTCACTGCAGCACAAGTTCAATCACTGGTCGGGGAGGTGACCCACATGGCATGGCAGACTTCTCCTGACCACCCCACTGCTCCCCTCAGCTGTGTATTTCAATTGATCTGCTTGTTCTGCTTCCCATTCTGTCTTTGGATAATCCTCTCACTGCTCTGGTCTCTGCCGCCCCCAACCCGAACCTCTTGCCTGTCCCCCAGCCCTTGTGTGCATAATATTTTTTTAAAAAATCATTTCCTATGTACTGGCAACAAATAGCCAGAAATTGATACTTAAAAGTAATTACATATTTATATTCAAGTATTCTCTTTCTGGTTCAGTCCTGGTAAATTATTATTACATTTATTGGCAAGTAGTCTCTTAGGATCCTGTGATTTTTTATGGTGCCTTTTGTGAGTTTTTCTCTCTCCCATTTCTCATTTTGTGTGGGGTGGGGTTGTAGTTTGTATTTGTTGTTTTTTGTTTTTTTTTATTTTTTTCTCTTATTTTTGTTTATCTTTGAGTCCTCATTCCAACTTCTTGACATGCCTTGAATGGATTTTAGCATTGAGGTGACTGAGGTTTTCATGTAAGGTTCTATAACTGTCACCTATTAGATTAATAATAGGTTCACTGTACTGGTCTACATTATTTACTTTCCTATGTTCATCATGTGTACTTTTGATGTCTTACAGCTTCTAAATTGAATTTATTTTTATTTTAGTATTTCTTGGAAGATCAGTTTAGTGGTAATGAATTCCTTTAAAATTATCTGTGAAGTTCTTTTTCCCTCCATTTTTGATTGACAATCTATCAACACAGAGTATTCAAAGTTGAAAATCTTTTTGTTTCAGTACTGTAAACAAACCGTGTCATTCCCTCTGTCCTGCACGATTCCTGATGAGAAATCTGCGGATTATCTTCAGATGGTTCCCATTTATATGACTTAATTTTCTTTAGATGCTTTCAGTAGTTTCTCCTTATCTTTAGTTTTTACCCCTGTAATTATGTTTGAAGTATGTCTGTTCTGGTCTATTTTGTTTGTAACTTTTTTAGCTTCCTGATTCTAGGTGTTTCTTTCCCCAAGAGGAGGAAATCCTCAGCTATTATTGTGTCAAATGTTTCTACCCCATGCCCTCTTTTTCCTTCTGTGTGCTAATGACATGCTGATGTTCCTCCTCATGTTATCCCAAGAAACGATCATGCTATTTTTCATATTTCTGTGTCTCTTTTTCTTGTTTCTAGTCTGTGTGGATGTTTTTAACTGGCCTGTGTTCCAGCTCACTGACTGAAACTGCTGCTGTTGCTGCTTGTCTACTGTGCATCCCCTCTATTTTTCACTACAGCTGTTGTGTTCTTAGCTCTATTATTTCTGTTTGAAACTGTCTATGTCCTTATTGTCATTCTCAATTGGTTCATTTATTGTTTTCCTTCTTTTCAGTAAGCATTGCTAGCACTGTTGCTTTGAACTATTCTTCAGACAAGTTACCTAGTTCAGTTACACTAGGTATTTCCCTGGGATTTTGTTCCTTTCCATCCTTTGTGGTATATCCCTCTGTCTCTTCATTTGTTTACAACTACATGCTTATTATTATCAATTTTGCTAAAGAAGTTTCTTCCTTAACTTGATGCTTTGTCCTTATATTAAGATTACAGGATGTAAGATTACAGGATACAGGATATAATATTTACCAAGGAGCTCTGGCAGGAGGGTGAAAGAGTAAAGATGCTAGGCTCACCTCCATTCATCAAACTGAAAAATATCACACAAGCAAAGATGGCAGTCCTGGGATTCGGGTGGAGGAAGGTCAGCATTTTTCACAGAGCAAAGTAGCACCAGCCACAGCCGAAAAAAAATAGGTATTTTACCTGGAATGTCATCAGGACAGCCAAACCCATTAGAGGATGGGGTGACTGTGATACAAAAACTGGGTATATTGGTGATAAAAGGGCTCACACCCAAATCTGGGAGCCTATTAGCTGCCAACTGCATCAGAGAAGGGCTTACAGACAACCAGGTGTGGAAAAACAAAGGGGCCTTCCTGTAAGAACTGGACTCCAGGAAGCAGAGAACCACAGATACACACAATCAAGGGCAGATGCCAACGGCTAGACATCAACCAAGGAGCCATAGCTGGAGGATGAAACACTCTGAGCCCTTGATATTGGAGTTACCTGAGGTCATCGAAGAGTTTTTGCTTGCCACAAAACAGTCACTATTTGCTTAACTCCGCAAGTTGGTGTAGGCAGCTAGAATTAATCTTTGGGGGAGGGCCTGCCAGTGGAAACTCCAGTAGAATGAGATCCACGTGTAGCCCCTTCACTTGTGATGCTCCTGTCTACAACTGTTGTGTGACGGGACACTGACCCCGCCATCACTGGGGCCATGGCTGTTATACTTTCACCTAAGGTGCTTACTGCCCCCTCAGTGGAGTTGAAATAACACAAGCCTGGCAGTGGGTGCTTACACCTCCAGGGAAAATCTGTTTCTGGTAGTTGCTAAGAACAGACCCTGTTTTTAATTCTCTCCTGGGACCAAAAGTCCCAAAATTGGGTTAAGACAGGTTTGCAAAGAAAGCAGTGTTTACAAATAACTCACAGACACTAAGAAGCACCTGCCCCTCATCTGCCTGTGTCTGTTGCTGGGATTGCAGCCTGTCTGCAGTCCAAACTCACAGCTCCCAAATCAGTTTGCTCGGGCCTGTACCACTAGCGGAAATTCTAGGTCGCAGAACCTGCAGATCAGAGGGAGACCACTGCTGAGAGATCAGACTAGCCTGGGCTGTTCAGAAATATCTGACTGCGGAAATGACCTAGACGAAAGGTCCCTGCAGGACTCCCCGTCAGCTTGGGGAGCCATAAGCCTCAGGAGGCGGAAACTCACAGTAATAAACTCTCTTCCAGCAATCTCTTCACTGCCTGTTGTCCCATCCCCCACAATGCACTAACCCTGGAGCACCAGTCACCTGAACAGATGCAGAGATATCATTCAATAAAGCAAGAGGTACCTCAATTTTCTGAGCAAACATCTTGGTTTTTGCTTTTGTTTTATTAGTGACATGCTATTATTTCTCATTTTTATTTCTTTCACAGTATAGGTTCCCCCCACCCCAGGCATTGTCACCATAGTTTTCCCAACACCAAAGCACCCACAGTCCATCATCAAAGTCCACTGTGCTCTCCTACCCCCATTTTCTCCACTCCCTCTACCCCTCTGCTGTCTCCTCCCCTCCTGGATGCCTCATATTTACGGTCAGTTTTCAAGTGTGGGTTTTAAACTTTGTCTTTTTCTGATCCTTTGTTTTGCTACTCTGGATGCTACATATAAATGATGCCATCTGGTATTTATCTCTCTTCTTCTGGCTCACTTCAGTTAGAATAATCCCTTCCAGTTCCCATCATGTTGCCACGATGACATCACTTTATCTTTTTTGAGCACTGAGTAGTATTCCATTGCATATATACACACCACATGTATCTTCTTGATCCATTCCTATGTTCTAGGGCATTTTGGCTGTTTTCTTGGCTATTGTAAACAGTGCTGCAATAAACAAAGTTCCTTTCAAATTAGTAGTTTTCTGTTCTTTGGGTACATACCTAGGAGTGGAAATGCTGGGTTATAATTGAGTCCTTTGGGGAATCTTCACACTTTTTTCCACAGGACCTGGTTCAGTCCACATCCCCACTAACAGTGTAAGAAGGTTCCTTTTTCTCCACACCCTCACCAGCATTTGTTGTTTCTGTTTTTTGTTGTTGTTTTCTGTTTTATAATACATGGGTGTGAGGTGGTATTTAATTGCAGCTTTGATTTGTATTTCCATGATATGTAATGATAAACATTTTTTATTCATTGTTGGATCTGGTGCTAAGATTCTTTTGAAAAATTTTGCATCTGTGTCCACTAGGGAGATTTGTCTATAGTTTCTGTTTGGTTTGGTGTTAGCATAGTGTTGGCCTCCTGAAATACATTTAAAAGAATTCTGTTTTTCTTTATTTTTTTTAAAGAGTTCAAGTGGAATAGTTTATCTTCATTTTTTCCAGTTGAAAACCTATCTACATAAAGCCTGTCTGTGAATATCTATAGTGCTTAATTAACAATTATGTAAATATGGAACCAACCAAGATGCTCCTTAGTAGGTGAATGAATAAAAATGGAATATCCAGACAATGGATATTATTCTGTTTTAAAAAGAAATGGACTAGCAAGACATAAAAAGACACAGGAGAAACAAGTTATGTTATAAGTGGGAAAAGTCATTCTGAAAGCACTATATATGATTCCAACTATATGATAATCTGGAAAAGACAAATTAGCAGCAACATTAAAAAAAAAAAAAGCAGAGAAAATACCAGATGGTTTCACTCATAGCAGGAGCATAGAGGGCTGTGAGTGGGGGAGGGATGGAGGGGTAATGAACAACTATATACTAGAGACATTATGAAGGGTAGACTGGGGAATGGGATCAAAAACTTTGGGGGGAGGGAAGTGCACTGGACTATGGTGATGGCACACAGGGTGATGGGAAGCCCACAGGGATTACAACTGCGATGGAAAAAGGCACAAAATGATGTAAAAATTATGTAAAAATAAATTATATTTTTTTGAAAAAAAATCAGTAGTCTTCAAGGAAATGAATTGGAAGGACACAGAATTTTTAGGGTAGTGAAACTATTCTGGATGATTAAATAAAGTTGGATACATGTCATTATGCATTTATTCAAAATCTATCCAGAACAAACCCTGAAGTCATCTATGCACATTAGATGATTATGATGTATCAATGTAGCTTCATCCTTGGTTAAACAAAAAAAAAAAAAAAAAAAACACCAATCTAGTGTTTGATGTTGATAATGGGGAAGATTATGTGTGTAGGGAACCTCTGTACTTTACTCTCAATTTTGATGTAAATCTAAAACTGCTCTAAGAACTGGTCTTCTAAATGGTATGCTGTTAACACTTGATTTTCCTGAATAGTCAGTTTCTTCTATATATGAATTCTTAAAATTGATAATTTAAAGATTAGAAATATTCTCAAAAAAAAAAAAAACAGTGGGTCAACAGGCACATGAAATAAATGCTTATTTTCACTTATCACCAGGGAAGCATAAATCATAACCACCATAAGATAACATTGTGATATGAACCACCTATGAGAATGATGCATATAAAAAAGACCAGAATCACTACCCCTGTACCTCTAGCCTGTACCCCATTTCTGTATGCATAAAGTCTTTTTTTAAAAATGACCAGAATCAACAAGTATTGGTGAATATATGGAGAAATCCTTGCATCCTTTTGGTGGGGATATTGACTGGTCCATTCTTATGCAAAACAGCATGGCAATTTCTCAAAATAGTAAAAACATAACTTCCTACAATCCAGCAATTCCACTCCTAGATATCTACCGAAAGAATGCAAAAACATTAATCTGAAGGGATAAATGCACTACTATGTTCACGACAAGACAATTTATAGTTAATTATGGAACTAACCTAAGTGGCCAAAGCCAGATGAATGGATTAGGAAAATGTGGCACATAGACATTATGCAATACTACTCAAGTAAAAAAGTTGAACTTTTGCCATTTGCAAAATGGATGGAACTGAAAGGGATAAGGTAAGCAAAGTAAGTCGAGAGAAGAAAAACAATTGTCAGCTGCCTTTACTAACATGTGTAATATAGAAAAGGGTCAGAGAGAACCAAACCAATAACCAACCCCAGAAATAAGACTTTAGAATTGAGACTGTCAGAGAGGGAGGAGAAGGATAGAGTATTGGGGATATTCAATGGACTATGGTCAAGGAATGTGTGTGCCTTGGTGGTGTGATAACATACATCTGAAGAGGCATGAGCCTATACCTTTGAATCATATACAGGGTTGTAATCCAAAGTTACCTCAAAACAAAACAGCAATTTTACCATTAGCAACAAAGTCAACCTTCAATAGGTGAGTGAACAGACAAACTGTGGTATATACATGTATGGCAGTTTTATTCAAAGACAAAAACAAATGATCTATTAAATCATGAAAAGATAGCGGAAACTTAAATGCATATCACTAAGTACAAGAAGCCAATCTGAAGAAGCTACATACTGTATGATTTCAACAATAGGATATTCTGGAAAGGAAATATGGAGACAGAAAAGATATTAATGGACATCTTTGTCTTAGGGGGAGGGAGGGATAAACAGGTGGAGCAGAAATGATGGTCAGGGCAATGAAACTACTCTGCATGATACTATAATGGTAGATGCAAGTCATCAAATATTTCTGAACCCGCATAGACTGTGTAACACAGAACAAAACCTAGTACACTGACTTAGGGGGATAATGCGGTGTGAATGCAGATGCCTCTATTACAACTATGTACCAAACTAATGCAAGATGTTAATAACAGGAGAAACTGAGAGAGTATATGAGAACTCTAGTTTCTACTTCATTTTCTTTTGGAATCCTAAAACTGCTTTAAAAACAAAGACAATTAAAAAAATAAATTTCTGGTTTTTTCACCAATTAGTGAGTAGAGGAGGGAAAGTTCAGGACAGGTCAAACTGAGGGAGGAGGCACTCTCTCAGTGTCCAAGAATGGACACCCAAGGAGCACAGACAAGTCCAGAAGATAGGCCCTGTCAATTTTCCAACCTGCCTAAGGCTGACCTTTCTTTCCTGATAGCATGGCTTAACAATAGCCCTGCAATTCTTTCACAAATTTTCTGTTTCCTTTCAAGCATTACAAATTTTTCATTTGGGATGTTTCAAATGCTCTGGTGGATGGTTAATCTCCAAGTCATGCCTAAAAGTCCACCACTTGCAAGCATTTCCAAGTAAAATAAATAGCTCATGACAAGAAATGTCCCCAATGTTTTCAAGCCAGCAGTTTTATAAAAGTCATAGCCACTTTTATTTTCTCGAGGTTATTTTTCCAGTCCTAAGCCTTCCTAAAGTTGAGGGGTCCCTGAGATGTGACATCAGTAATTATAACCCATCCAGATTTCTATTGTCAACTTTAGGGAAAGTGTAACAGACTTGTTCCTCTTTTTGTCATCATGGTAAAAGCTCCTATTTGTGTGCTTTCTGCCCTAAATCTACATTCCTAAGGACAAATGCAAGCTTCCATATATGAGGGGAATATATTTCTCTCCATTTTCCTGTCCTCTCATTCAGTTAAACAAAATGTCCACTTTTACTGAAGAGAAATTTCCCTTGGAATCAGTTATTTTTTAGTTGATTTAGAAGATGTCAAAAGGCAATTTTTACCTTTAACAGATTTTTTTTAACTGAACTGTAAATAAAATCCATTGGTCCCTTCATGTCAGTGTATAACAAGTATAGTCCTAGGATAACTTGCCAGCTTTATCAGGAGGTCTTGGAGGTAACTGCCCTCAATAGTATGAATGAGAAATAGTCATTGGTACAATAAGCTGAAGAGATTCATTTCACATTTAGAGGCATCAGGATCTGCTTTGACTTTGATCTCAAGAGCTTCAGAAATGTTTTTATTCAACACACTATAGAACACTACATGTCTACATTTGAGTTAATATGGATAGTAATTCAAACCTGGAGGTGGCTGTAAAGGAAATACAGATACACTATATTGCATTTCACCAGCTAAATGATCGTAGGTACATTCTGTGAGGTATAGTCAGGTTTCTGTATGAGGTTTCTTCTGGAGAAGTTTGCTTGGGGTTTCTAATGCTTCATTGTTTGCAAGCTAAGGTGATACAGAAAGACAACTATGGAAGAAACTACAAGTCTTTTAGCAAGGCATAGTCATCTAGACTAGAAAGTCACATGCTAGCATAATAGAGCTATCCTGTCTTCTGTCCTTCCAATTCTCCCTTTACTTAAGGACAAAGTTATTTCTACTACTTTGAGAAGATCACTTCCCCGTGACCTCTGTTACCTCCTGCTTGGGTCTCTGGTTCAGCTAGATACAAGATGGCTTGCTGACATCACTAGGTGTTGTACTATTGTCTGACAATGGTTGTGTTAGTGGGAGCATAAGAATCTACAGGTGGAATAGAGGAGAGATTAAGGGATCTTGACAAGTAGAAACTCATCCTCCTCACTGTAAGGAAAGAGTAGAAAACACTAAAACCTAAGAATAGGGGTAGTAGAGATGCAGAAATATGTTGACTACTTAGAATCCTAAGCCAAAACCATCACAAGGTATCACTGGATCACAATGGTATGAAACTAGAAATCAACCATAAAAAGAAAGCAGGAAAATATTTGAAAATGTGGAGTCCAAACATACTACTGGATAACTACTATATTAATGAGGACATCAAAAGAAAAACTGAAAAAATACTAAAGATAAATGAAAATGAATACATGAGCTACTAAAAACAATGGGACACAGTAAAAGCAGTACTAAGAGGTAAGTATAGCATTGCATGCCACATCAAGAAATAAGACCACATTTGATCATCTAAACTTACATTTTAAGGAACTAGGAAAAGAAAAAATGAAATCAAGAACCACTAGAAAGAAGGCAATAAAATGGAATGCAATTCAAAAGACAGTTCAAAACCTAAATGAAATGAAAAGCTGTTTCTTTGAAAAATAGACAAATGTCTAGTTAGACTCGCTAAGGAAAAAAGAATACTCTAATAGTCAGAAATGAAATAGGAGTTATAACAGATGTCCCAGAAATACAAAGGATCATAAAAAATATAACAAATTTCTATGCAAACAATTTAAAGAATCTAGGAGAAATGGAAAAATTACTAGAATCATACAACCTCCCAAAACTAAGCCAGAAAG
This sequence comes from Condylura cristata, assembly GCF_000260355.1. Taxonomy (NCBI): domain Eukaryota; kingdom Metazoa; phylum Chordata; class Mammalia; order Eulipotyphla; family Talpidae; genus Condylura; species Condylura cristata. Next base: position 25,606,531 of record NW_004567115.1, read on the forward strand.
AGGAAATTTGAATAGATGAATTGCAAATAAGAAAATTGAAACAGAATCAAAAGTCTCCAAAATTAAAAGCCCAAGATCAGATGGTTTCACCACTAAGTTCCTAAATGCTCAGTATGGTCTCACCAGCAATTGCAATTTATGGTCCTGTCATAATGGCCACCTCTTACAGACCCTTGTCCAATCGCACAACTTCTCTGGAGTTAACCCTTCCCTTGAAAACCCTAACCTTATGTACAATCACACACATTGACCTACCTGAGCTGGGGGTGCAGTCTCTGAGAGTTATGTTCAGCGTTTTCACTGTCCCTACATCACATTCCTGCAAATACGCCCTGCTGCACCTAACACCTACAGGCATGAATCGATATTCCACTAGATCTTTCCCATCATGCTTTGAAAGGTATCCTTATGAAACACTGCAATCACCAGATCATGAGACTGCTTTTTAGTGCCATTTCTAAGCAACATAGTTAACTTTTGAATTTACAGTTACCGAAATTCAATTCAGAGCTTTCCTGTCTCTAGGCTGAGGGGAGAATTTAGTGTCATACCCGCTTCCTCCCCAAGGGGTTTCCGTTTTGCTTTGAAGCCTGCATTGATACATCAATTGGGAAACTCTTCTCATCAGTATAGTGGAGTATTGATTTATAGGTCTGCTACTCTGGGACTCAGGGTATAAACTTTCTGTTCAGATTAGTTTTATATAATCCATTGCTATAAAGTTACATATAAAAATTTCCCCCATACTTTATAATAAACATTTTCTGTCTGCAAATTGCAAACGGGTGGCATTCCTGAGCATGGAAAAATGATGTTTTATATTCCATTCACTATCACCACAAGCCACTTAGGGTTGACACAAGACACTACCTAGACAGGTCTGTGTCCATACCTATGACAAAATGAGTGTGAAAAGCCAAAGAAGCACAGACAAAAACAAGCATGACTTGAAGTTTTCCACATGTTCGTTCCTCTAGCATTTTCCCCTTCCTTTACATTTAAAGTTTGTTGTTGTAATTAATGAAATACCACTGTTTTACATATTTGTTAATCATTTGACAATATAAGATTTCTCCCCTTAGGTCTGACTGTCGCAAGTATACACAATGGAATATTGATCACCTCAAGCCTTAAATAGTAATTTGGATGTGTGAGGTGGAGAGGTTTATGCTGTAGCTCCACTCCACTAGCACAGCCTCATGCTCTGCTCTCTGGCTGGCTGCCCAGGGTTTGAGAGGCTATAAAGAAAGCAAAAGTTTCCACACTGTACAACATAACTTATTTCAAAAGCCACATCTAGAGCAGAGCATGCACGTACAGACGAGAGCATACCGGTGCCAGTGAATTATGCACGTACCAGAGGCGCCAGGATGCAAAGCGATTCGCACCCTGCTGTTGCCTGTCCTGCCCCCACTCTGGCAAAGAAACGACCCCTGAGCCATTTACTCAGAGCAGCACTGAGTGGGAAAACAAGATACTCCATCTCAGGATGATTTCTTCTGTAATGCTCAGCATGGGAAGAAAAGGTGGTGAAGAGCAAGTGCTTACATCAGCAATTCACAAAGTTTTCCACACACACACACACACACACCCCAACCCTTGAATTTCACCCAGTTCTTTATCACTGTCTAGGTGGTATTTAAAAGAAGAGGGAAAAAAAGGAAAGAGATTTCAAAACTGCAGAGCCCTATAGTTTTGCCTTCGATGTGCTAATTAGAAAGGTATCGCCCTTGCCCCGCCCCACACAGATGCCAGCAGGGCCAGAGGAGGCAAAAGTGCCTCCTCTGGGTTTGTAAATCTGAAGCACTTTTCACAGTATTTCCTTTTTCTTCTTCATGCAATTAGACCTGAAATTTCTTTTCCCATTTCAGTCAAAGGTCGCCTTGTTTTCTCTCCCCTTTTTGGTTATCAGGGAAGATGCTGGATGCTCTAGGTCAAGCAGGTGCCAGATGTGTTCAGCCAGCTGTCCTCCCTCCCAGGGGCTGCTCTCCTCCTGAGCTGGCCAGTTCACCTAAACTCTGCCTTCAGGGGCCTCATGCCAGAGCCTGGCCTGGCGTGTTCGGCTGCTCCCTCTCTCTGTGCTCCAACACAGCCAAGCTGTCCCCATGACCTCTTTAAGCCTGTAACCTCCTTTTCCTCGTAACTAATTGCCGAAATTTCACTCTGCTGGGCCTGCCTCCCTCTCAGGGACTTCCGCCTGATAATCCAACCTACCTGCCTCCCACCCAACCTGAAGACTCACCAATCAGGGTGGCTCTGCCCTAACCCTTGGGCTCCTGAAATGAGACCTAGCAGACTTTCATCCTGTCCCCAAGAGCCCCCATGCGGTAATGGGATCAATGCTGTTCATCTGTGTTCTGGGGGCCCGGGCTCAGGCTTGGCACATATTCAGAGCACAGTGGATGCTTATTCAATTGTTCCTTCCGCCCGACAGTCAAAAGGGGACTGTAACAACACCAAGGAAGGTAGTATTTGGTGCATTTCCTAAAAAACAGGGCCCGGGCATTATAGCTGAGCCAATATATAATATCTCTGAACCACCACTTCTCAAAGGACAAATGCAAAATCATGATATTGAATTCTCAAGTGTCATTAAAAGAATGTTCTGAGATGATGCCTATAAAAGTTGGCATAGTTCTCAGTCCTCTGTAAAAAGAAAGCCATTTCCATGAAGACCTTGGGTTCAGAGGCACATCGGGCAGAATCAGCCCACCTGTCCTGTACCCTTCATCACAGCATCCTCCATATGGACATGAGTTTCCTAGGAAATACTCTAGAAGACCCAGCCAGGGTGCAGGCACGTGACTTAGAGCTGAATTCCCAACAGAGGCAGTGCTTGCGGGTCCATGCTCGTGTCCTCTCCAACGTGTTGACTGTTGCCACAGCATACAATTGTTCCCCTTACCATGTTCCAATTACTCTTGGTCTTCCTGTCTGAACTAGTTATGTAAAATAAAGTAGTGTGAGGGGAGGGAGAAGGGAACGTACTAGTGCACACACCCATTACAGAACTTTGATTATAGTATATTGTTTAAATTGTTCTATTTTATTATTAGCTACTGTTGTTGATCTCTTGTGGTGCCTAATTTATAAATTAAAATTCATAAGGAGTATGTCTGTGTATATGAAAAAAAAAATCAGTATACATAGGGTTCAATACTACCTGTGGTTTCAGGCTTCTGCTAGGGGCCTTTGAATATACTCCCACACCTATGGTGGCACTACTACACTCTAAACAATCTGGGAAAAGAAGGCTCATTCAAGATGAGGGACTGGTTCCTCGCTCATTCCCTTCCCGCCCTTCTGGTAAGTTCATGCCTTCACAGAACTGAAACTTGACAATGAACGGGTAACTATGCTCAGAGACCTGATCTGCAAGTTAATGCTTAGCACACTTCCCAGGAAGAATTTCTAGTGTTCTCATTCTTCTGCCGTGGCACATATTTATCAAGTCCCACAGTGAGATGAAATGGTGCCAGCCAGCATGGCCCTATTCCAAGGTCCTAATACCAGTCTGTAGACAGCCCAAGGTGGGCAGAACATCTTATTTTTCAAGCTTTGCTTTCGTGCTCTATGAAAAAGACACTGCTGGAAAGCAGAAAAGAACACTTAGAAACCAATAAATATTTCCATTCCCTGACTGTACCTTGAAGGGCTGCCTTGAGTTTCCATAGGCTGCATAAATCCGCACAGAGACCCCCCCCCAGTGCCCCTGCTAGTGGCCATCACTTGCAGCTTCTGCTGGCTCTGATAAAGGAAAACTTCATTGACACAGCAGATAATTCGTACTTACTTGCCCAAAGCAGTGCTCTGCTGAGATTAATTTTTCTCTACCTTTACTGCAGTCACTACTGTTTCTCAACTTTACCTCAGGACTTCATCCTGGGCCAACGCAATGTTTTATCCGTGAATAAAATAGTAGCTAAAATAATAGGCAGTTTTAGTGCACAAATCTCCCTACACCATCCCCCTCCAACACGCTAAGTTTCTAAACTGTTTCTACCATTTCAAGGGCTTTTTCAGATTAAAGTCTACTGAGTTGACTGGTAATAGGGCATGTTTCCAGAAGGCATTGCCTTTAGCATCTAGTCTAGCTTATCTCTTCTTGTGGCTCTTTCTTTTGCTAGAAACAAAGAAAGATAATCAAAAGTTCTTACCTTCTCTATGGACAGAGATAAACATATTTCTAATTTATCTGGACAGAGAAAAACAAAGAATTAGATAAGGGAAACAGTTTTTTTTTTTCTTATGCCAAATTTATAGTCTTGTCTTCTTTACCATTGAGGGCTCCCCTAAAAGGCTTTCAATTTGAATACACAAAAGGCAACTTGCAAAAAATTTACTACCAGCAACATACCAAAACATGGATGACTCAATCATTAAATCAATCTAGCTATGATGTTAATAATCTGCTTTGGATGACTCCCTTCAAGAGGCAACTTTAAAAATTGGACTTATTATTTTTTAAATTGCTTGTGTCAATGATTCAGATTATTAAAGTGACAGATTAGATAGATGTAGAATGGGGGAGGGGTCCGCTGCATGGTGATGGATGGAAACTAGGTTTGGCGGTGAGCATGGGGTGGTACATAGTTACTAAGATATGAATCTTCACAAGAAAAAAATTTCCAGACTTGTAAACCAATGTAACTCAATTTTTAAAAATCACTTAGTTAATTAGATCCATAAAATTTAAGTCCCAGAAGGAGGGACTAGAAGTGGGCTCTGATATACAGTATATTTTAAACCAGCCATTCTTAAATATAAAGATATTCTCATATCTAGTCCAGAAGAACAAAACTCTAAAGGATCTGATGACTTCTGACTGAGAAACAATAATATAATATCTAAAGTCATATTGTATAAAATATATACACATATTGCATTTGAGGCAACATGGACAAAGCTGGAAAGTTTGATGCTAAGTGAAATAAGTCAGAAGGAAAATTGTAATTATCAGATGGTTTCACTTATTAATATTTCACTTTCAGATAATTTGAAATCATAGAAAGGACAGCCTTTCATCCCCATACCTGATAAAATAGATTAGAAATTATCATAAAAATGGCAATCTATAACAATTTCTGCAATCTTCTACTTACATCCATGTACCCCATTCAAGAAGCACCTTGAACGCATCTTACAGGTACTTAACAGACAGCATGTGAAAATTCACTGGAGCTTTTAGAGTTACAAACCTCCAAACATCCAGGAACCAAACACCCAGCATCTCACGATCAGGGCTTTGCTTTCTTTCGTTTTCAGATTAATTCAGAACTTTAAAAAATGACTATTTCTGAAGACATGAATCAGTATCTCCAGAATACTACATATGACAAACATCCAAACCAGAAAAGCAAGAATTTCCCAAGTGTGACCTTGAACAGCCTTAATTTTCAGAGATGCGCTGTCATAATCGGGGCTTTGTTCTGGATGTTAAGCAATCACATTTCCTCTTTTCAATTACTAGATATACTATATACACAAATCTAGCTTACAGGAAAAAGGCAGATTTCTTCTTTATTATTTTCACATTTCATTAAATAGAGAACAAGTCAAATTGCATTTTCTTTCTAAGTAAGTCATCCTAAATCTCCAGGATGCATGGCATGTTGTTATGCTTCTCTCAAGCTTCTCATTTGTATGGTTATCATTCCTGATCCCTTTTCTTACCTCCCTACCTAAAACAAGTGCCAGATCTTTGTCATTTTCAGCTAGGGATCCCCGTCGAGGAACAAAATGGAATCCATTATTGTGCATTTGCAAGGCATTGAGGTTCAAAAAAAATATGGCAGAGAATAAATGCACATAAACATCAGGGTATTTGTCATAACACCCCTAACTTAGAGAAAAATACTCAGGAACAGCTGCAAGACACCCACAGCTGCAAGACACTATGCTCAAGCTGACTTAAATATAGGAAAATTAACCCAGGTGGCTTGTACAGCACTGTCCCAAAAACAAGCGCAAGAGACTTGCTATTTCTCAGATAACATTCCCAGAGGGCAGGATAATATGCTCTTGAATTCTGGAGTCAACCCTAAAAGGCTGAGGGTGTTGAATAATAGTGAAGCAGGTTGTACTGTAGGTGTGACAGGTCTTTAAAGATTTAAAGGGTAGCTCTGGACCTTAACATTCAATGTGGCTCTTTATTTTTATTAAACAGAGAATGTATACCTCTGCCACATTAATATTTTAGCTACAAGACTGCTTTTCTGAGCAAATATATTTTGATCTGCAAAGTGTTCAGGTGGTAAACATTACTTCACATTCCTTTATTCAGAAAACATTTCATGTAAAATTCTAAATGCCATGAAGACCCAGTGACATAAGATTAAGTTCAAAACTTTGTTTCCTCTTGAATTGAATCAGAATATTGATTAGTCCATAAATACCACTCAGCAGTATCTTATCTCAGGCATACCAAGTCATTCCAAAGACATTTGAGTTCTTAAAATACTAGAGCCAAAGGTTACAAGATGCTTTTGTGCCCTCAGCTTATTCAGCATTATAACTTCATTTCTTTCCATCACAGTTTTGTGTTCTCACAACATGCAGTCCAAAGAAAATAACTTGATTAATTCCTTGCATAGTGATACAATCAGATTAAAATGTCTCTTAATCTAGGTAAATATCATCATCATATAGCTTATTTTTATATGGACTTGGATGCAGTACAGGTTAAATCAGATCTCTGCTTCATCATAATTTCACAGATTGAGAAGCAAATACAAGACTCTATAGGGCAGGGGTTAGACATGTCACTAAGAAAATAGAGAGGATCCACTATAACACTTTCCTTCTCCTTCTTGTAAGAAAATAATTTTTTTTTCCTTCAGCTCAAAAGAGACCACTATGGGAGCACCTGAAACAATAAAAGTTTCAATAAAGAATGTTATAGCACTTTGCAAAGAAAATGTGGTAATGAAAATGCAGCTTAGGGCTGAAATTGAAAGAAAAAAAGAGCATATTTTAGCTTTTTATTACAGGATATTTAAGAGACAGCTTGGCAATAACTGTTAACATCTTTCTAATGGTTGAGAATGCAGCTGTATAAAGCTGAGAACTCACCTTGACTTATTGACAGGGCTGATTTTTAAGTTACACTGTTCATCCCCAAGAGGAAATACACCAAACTGCAAAAGAAGTGCTCAGCCTCACTGGATAAGAGGAGGTAGGTGTGAGCTACTGTTATATGGCCACACTCACATTCTCACCCAGGGGAGGTGACAAGAAAAACAGATGGAAGGGAAAAGCGATCAGTAAAGTGAAAAAAGACAAATGTAAAAGAGGAAGCCAGAGAAAAAGTCTCCAATAGGATGTTGATCCTGGATGTCCAGTTACTCCAAAATATTGATATTCTTTTGCCCCTCAATACTGGAATACAGTAAGGACGGAAAGAACTGAAAGGAAGGCCCTTATCCTCAACACGGTCACAATTTAGTTAAACAACATTTGGCAAAGGATATAGCAAAGGATAAATATATCTTAAGAAGCAAATAAAACAATTATGTGAATTCATGGATTTTTATGTTTATTAAGTTATATTTCTCTGCAGTTTTATTGGAGAAGTTACTTATTGAATAAATTGATAACTTCAAAATGATTTGATAGTATAATGACATCAATT
>NW_004567115.1:25615795-25671373 GCF_000260355.1 Condylura cristata
GATAAACACTAGCTCAAGTGAGGAGATCAAGGTCAGCATCAACAATGGTGAGTCACAGAGAACTGGACCCTTGATGCAAGATGAGGATATATGAACTGGGTTCTCCTCCACCAAGAATATATAGTCCCAGATTAATCATGGGGAAAAAAAATCAAACAAAACTCCATGAAGATAACTAAACTAAATATATAACCAGCAACCCTCAACACTACAAAGTCATCAAAAACAAGTGAAAAGTTTGCAAAACTGTCTCAGTCTAGCAAAGTCTAAGGAGACATGAGAGTCATGTGTAATGTGAAATGCTGGAAGAGAAAAAGGACAATGGGTAAAAACTAAGGAAACCTAGGTAAAATACAGACTTCATACTTTATAATGTCTTATATAAGAAAAAAATATCAATACTGGTTCATTAGCTGTAACAAATGTACTGCAGTAATGCAAGATGGTAACAATAGGATAACTGGGTTAGGGTACACAGAAATCTTCCATACCATGTTTGCAACTTTTCTATAAGTCTGAAGCTATTCTAAAATTCACTTGAAATTAGATATAACCACAAGGTGACACACAGTTTAAAAAACATATAAATAAAAAACACATCATCCTCCAACAAAGCAGTTATCCTTGAGGATACAAGGTGGATGGGTATGAAGAGTGAGAGGAAAAGGAAAGATCAGCCATGGCCTCACATGTTACAAAACAAACTGCTCTGGACAGGCTGAGCACCTTGGTTAGAACTGTACTCACAATGTGAGGTTTCTGACACTGTCCACCAAGAGCTCTTTTCATAATTAAGGCCCATTCTTCCTGTTCTTTCCATTTCACTCAATGAAATGGAAAATGAAGATGCTACTTTTGTGCTTTAAAGCAAGTGACATCATCTTGTAGAGCTCCCCAGGTTAAACCTGGAGGATGGCTTTCGAGCCACCAAAAACTGGGGAGAAAGAGAGCAAGATCTGGGAAAGGATGGTTTCCAGAAGATGAAGATATTCTCCCTAAGGCAAGAACTATATGGAATTAATGAAAGGGTGAAATTTCTTGGACCAGAAGGTAGGAAAATTTCCAGAATCAGGACAAGTTTGTGACTACCAGTTCATAACATGTCATCTGGAGGCAAAGAGGAGGAATATTTTTTTGGCAGAGATAAAAAAGGAATTTTGTTCTATTTCTGTTCATTTGTCTTAGTAATATCTAAACTGCCAAACAGCAAGGGAGCAAAAGCAGACTAGACAGATATGATGTCTAGTCTGGCCCTTATATCAAACTAAAACACTTCTGCACAGCACAAAAAACCTGAATCGAAACAAAAAAATGCCCATCTGAATGGGAAAAACATTTGTACCTCATGCATCTAACAAGGAGCTAATATACAAAATCTACAAAAAACTCATACAACCCAACAAAAAAACAAATAGCCCACTCCTAGGTATCTCCTCAAAGAATGTAAAATCACTACTGCGAAGTGACACAGGCATACCTCCGTTCAACACAGCACAACAGGCAAGTTATGGATCCAAGAACAGAGGGGTAGCTGAAGATGTGCCATATATTTAAACGAATATTCATGTACAAATTATGACACTCAGAATGAAAACCTATGCCACGACTGAAACAAATAAAACATGGGGCCATTTATTAAATATATATGAGAAGAGATTAAGTTGTATCTATATACATAGAACACATCAAAGAAATTTGGTCACACTGGTTTTATCTTAAAAGGAAAACTGAGTAGTTGTGGAATAGTGGAAGACTTTTCACATTACATAATCTTTATACTCCTTGTCTGTTAAATCACGAGTTTACTGACTCTTCAAAAAATGAATAACATGTTAAATGAAAAGATTAAATATTTATATATGTTATACTCTACCTTTTCCTCAAAGAGTTTAAGACATGCCAAGACATATCTATAGCTAATGCAAAAAGATAAATAACTTAGAGATATGCATGTAAAATAAAACCGGTGATAGAAAATAATAAAGTATATAGAGGTAAAGTGAGTACAATGAGGCATACAACAGAATTCTGTCTACTTGACAGATATAACCATGGATTTAATGGCAAAAGCGAAGCAGAAAACAGGAATAGAGTTAAGTATGAGCCAGCCTCTTAGGAGAGAAATGACATTTTTTTTATAGGGCAAGAGGAACAGATAGTTCTCTCAAACATCCACTGCTATGAAACAGAGAAATCAGTATGTCCTCAATCACAGTGCACAGTTGAAGAGTCTCCTTGGGAGGTTGTAAGTCCCATGGATGAGACAGGCCTTTCACACCCTGAAGGCCACAAAGGTTGTAGGGCCTGAGAGATAGGATGGTGATCCCAAAAAGCTGGGACAAAAAGGAATCCAACAAGTCAAACACGCCCGTCTGCCACTCAGTAAAAACAAGCTCCAAATTTCAACTAGAAAATTTGTTTTTGATCAATTAAATAGGGGTAAATGTGGAAGAAAAAAATATCCTAACTTAATAGCACATTATTTCTTTGTCTTTTGGATGAACAATACATGCAAGCCTCAGTTTCCCATACAGCACTGTAATGAGACAATTAACAAGTTCAAGGCCACCTGCACATGTGATGGCAGGAGCCGTCTGCTCTGCGTGGCTATGGAAGCACAGTCTTTCCTCTTTCTTCTCTACTTCCACTCCCGATGCCCAGTGTCCCTAGAGCAGACACTGACCTAATGCCATAGAGGGTTATGTACATACTATGCACAGGGGAAACACTAAGTGTTCATCCTTCCTAGTGGGCAACTAACACAGCTTCTCCTATAGTGAGGAGAAAGAGCCTGAGCAAATTTGGGTCAGGGGAATGTGGACAGATATGATGTTAGTCTGGCCCCTAAAATATCTGCACAATCACCCACATTGCCCATCAGTCCCCTAGATGCCATCTGGATTTTGAAATTTAGCAATCTCAGGAGCAAAGACAGTACAACCTCTGTCAGCTTGAGTCTTAAATAACCATATGCCACAACATCCCCCCTACTAACACACTGGGACATGATGTAAGCAAAGAACAAAATATTTCTAAGATATTGAGATTGTTACAACAGTTACTCTGCCATGTTTCACAAATGATTGGGGTTCTTCTGTAACAGAAATAGTTAGCACTGCACACTAGCAGATACACAGTAAGTGGAAAGAAGAAAATTACAGTGTAAAATGTTGGCAAAACTATTGTCTAGAAAACTGCAGAAAGCAGATCATCTCTGTACTGAACTTAGAATTTTACAAAGACTGGATGCTTCTGTTCTAGGAGATGGTTATAGCTCTAGAACAAGGGAAGAGAAGGATGTAAAACCAAAAACTTGAGTGGATGTTACTTGTTATTACCAACTGCTACCAATTTTTAATCAGTGTTTTAATGAAAGAATCAAAGACCTATAAGAACATTAGCAGAGGGCCTTCCTTGGTGGCTCAGCATGTTAGGACGCAGCACTGCAAGCTAGCCACAGTTGCTTCAATGAGAGTTCGACCCCCACCCCTGAGGCGATTCATATGATGCAGCAGACCTCTCCTGACCCACCGGCTGCTCCCCTCAGCAGTGTACTTTGTCAATCTGCAAGTTCTGCTCCCCACTCTGTCTATGGTGAATCCTCTCACCACCCTGAACCTCTGGCCTAAATCCCGGTTCTGTATGCACAAATAAATAAATCTTTAAAAAAAAAATAAAGTACATTAGCAGATATCAATAGCACATAACAGAATTATTCCAGAAATTTGGAAAAGTCACCAAAAAGTGAATAATGACATTTTAAAACATTGTTTGTTGAAGGCCCAGTAAAACTTGCAATTGAACATCATGAGTCAGTCCTTTGGCAAAAATCAGATTAAGGATATGTTTTTTTTCTACCTTACTTTGAGGTCAACTTAAGGTAGCCACTGTCACACTGAAAACTAGAAAGAGGCACAGAGGTAAGGAGGCAATAAAATCAACAAATAGTCTTGAAATTGGGTCTAGGAAAGAATTGCAAGGTTATAACATATGGAGTTTACTGAAAAAAAGTAAATCAGAAATGAAAGTAAATCAGTCCTTTACATTACTGAGAGAAAGTATTACTAGAACAGTAATGATCCTGATTTACAAAAGCTTTGAATATTCTATAAGCCGAAAATCAATCTGAGGTAGGAAGCGCACTATGAAAGCTTGGCATTTCCCCAGGGGGGTACAAAACCAAGATCCATTTCAGATATGGTAAGAAGGTCCAAGAATAGGGAAGTCGGGAGGGCAGAGGCAAAGGTGCCTGAGGAAAATAAACAAGAAGACTCCCAGGCCCAGATAAGAGAATCTATCAGAGGATCTTCCCCCACACCCAGGAAAGACAAATGGCGAATGCCTGCCCTGTAGGTTGCCAGGTTTGTTACTGACCAGTGATGGCTCTTTGTCTTTTCTCCCTTTTCCTGAATGGGGAACGGTAGTGCTCTCCACCACTCCAAGGTGTAGAAGGAGATGAAATAAATTTCTTTTTTGCTCTAAGTTACTGAACCAAAGAAATTATATCCTCGACTAGTAGAGATCCCCAGTCCCTAGAGAGCCTGAAATCTGTTGTGCACAGGCACTGGGTAGGACTTAAGATAACCCCAGGGAGAGTGCATTTTGTGAGATTAAGGAAGAATGAACTTGATGTTTGGTGATGAGAGGTGCAGACTCTGATGGAAGGAAACTTACCTGTTTGCTAAACTCAGTTCATTTTCTTCACACCTGAAATACATTTCCCAACTTTTCCTCAAGTCAGATGGGACCACATGATTGAGTTCTAGCCAGTGAATTACACATGAAGCCTAAAGTCCACTAAGTGACATCTTATGCCCTCAGCAATGACAGCGCATGCCACCCACAGCTCACTTACTCTAACGAATTAGCACTAAGCACACACAACATCTGACACTTATACCCAGCCAATGTCTGTGTTGTCCCAGGTAGAAACTTTTTTTTAGCCTAGTGTTGTTCATTCATTGTCCTTTCTAATAACCTTTTATGTTCCAGGAAGCTATTTTGACAAAAAAAAAAAAAAAAAAAAACACTGATAAAAGGTAAAATGAATGGGCCTGCTGAAATAAAACATAAAAATTTAAAAAGTTACAAATGCAGCAGCTCAAGAACCATCAATTAAATGATCCAGAAACAGGTTAAAGACCATCAAATAACCAGAAAGAGGTAGACATCCTCTGACATAATGAAGGCTAACAAGAATTGTTTTAACCTGGACAAGTATACCAAAAATTTTATTAATAGTATCTAAGAGAAATTAAGCATGTCATGATTTTTAAGAGATTTAAAGAGTGAAATATTGATTCTTAAAGTGCCAAGAAGGTGCATTTCACGGAAATAAAGACCTATAATGCTATAAAGATCTTGGATTGTCCTCGTGTGGTAAGCACCTGCATTTCCAGAAGCATATCATCTGCAATACCCAGAACAGGTGTGGACCAGTAAGCACTGGTGATACTAAAGGTTGCACAGTACCTTTCAGGACCAATTGGCTGCCGAAACGCAACATGGACCTACAGTCTCATAACTGGAAGGGCTTGCCCAGCCTGTATGCTTACTCAAGCAATTAGAAAGGAACAATTGAGAAGAGGAGAAGGCAATAAATCCTTTAGTAGCACCAGAAAGTCACACAAGCTCAATCAGCACATATTTGAGACCTTAAGGTTTACCTTTTTGTCTCTACCCATAAAGGACTTGTATGTCATCGAGGCTTACAAGAACTTACTGGACTTACTTCTGGACTTACAAGGAGCAAGAGTGTTTGCTGACAATCCCATTGTGTGAACAGAAGCTAGGGAAGGCAACAGTTCTGTTGGAGGGCAATCCAAACAGGTGAAAGGACACAGATGCTTTTATATAGGCCCAATGCATCAAAGGTGAAAGGACACAGATGCTTTTATATAGGCCCAATGCATCTATGCCTGCACAGATGTGAAAATAATCCTGGGTTCTCCCAGCATGAGTGGAAATGGTCACCAGAACTAACAGTACTTCAAGACTGAGAGAAATTTGAAGAGTTTCCCTCACCTTATGGAGTTGTTTTTCATATGACTACTAGACCATCACCTACCACTTAACTGTCTCCTGGGAACAGCTTGACTCCCCACACAGATACCCTTCAGTGCTTCCTTTAAACCAACACTACTGCTTCCTTCCCCCAGTCCCCAGCCCAACCTTTTTCTTTGCCCTGTGTTAATGAACACCAACCACAGGCAGAGTTCTAGAGTAGGTGCTGTGGAAACAAATGAAAAAACTCAATGTGTGACTTTTGCCTGCCCTCAGGAAACTTGCAGTCTCCTTTGGAAGTGCCAGGAAATCTGAGTTGCTGATATCAAAAGAAGCAGTTAATGAGACACACGGCTCAGCGAGCAGGGATATCAGGGTTCATAGCTGGAGCAAGAAATAGGGGCTGGCACACTTATGGCCTCTTCATTCATCTTTAGCCCTATTATATATATATATATATATATATATATATATATATATGATCTTCCCTGTAAATAGCCTCTGCCTCCTACATGCCAGAAAGACACCCTCTGCAGCAACTCTTCCTCTTTGTAGAAAATTACTGGTTTGCCACTTGAAACTACAGCAAACTATTCAAGTGGCCTCCCTGGGAAACGATTTCTAGGCTCCATAACAATTCAGGCCCTTTCATTTCAAAGTTTTCTCTTTCCTTCTGTGTCTGTGTGTCTACTTGTTCAGCTGATTCAGACTATTCATCTAGTGAGCAGATACAACATCTAATTATATTTTCCACGGAAACATTAGCATGTTATTATTAACGCTTAGCAAGAAAAAAAATAAAGTCCTGATTTTCCCATTTTTTCCATCTCACAACTTCATAGGCAAAACAGATTTTGAAAGTAGAGCATGGAAGGTTTGTTCCATTAGACACATGCAGGGTTTTGCCATCCTCCTATACAAGGGTTCAGTCTTTCAAATGGAGCATAGAGCTGTTAGACATTAATCCATCTGTTGCATTTTTTTTCCTCCTGTTTCAGAGGACTCATGTATTAGTCCCATAGCAAAAGTCATATCAAAAACCTGTTCTTTTCTTGAACACTACACCAACAACTAAGTATCTTTCAGAAATGTTCAAGTGTAATGTTATGCACTCAAATGGTGAGAAGCCTCACATGAGTCCAAAATCCCTTTCTTTCACACCCTGGCCCCACCCTAATTTTATGTGTTTTTCCTGGCCTCCACTCCTGAGTACAAATCCTCCAAAAAGTACAGCTGGGCTGGCTTCCTCGATGCCCCTTGCATATGTCAAGATGTCTCATTCCAGTAATCTCTAAACATTACCTATTTGTGAAGACCTAGATAATTCACAAACACCCAACAAAAATTTTTGACCATAATAGCTATTGGTGATGATTCATTCTTTTGAATTTAGAACATGCAAAGATCTAAAACGTTAACAGCATTACATAGCACATACCAGAAAGCCAAATGCACAAAAAAAAAAACAAGCACTGTTTATATCAAATTAGATCAGCAGCTCCCTAGGAGGGGAATTCTACAGTTCACATTCTCCATATCACAGCATATTTACACCACACTCAACTACCCTGGGCTCTTCCTCCCAAGGAAATTTATGAGTATTTAGGGGTCAAATAATATTTCTCAAGTAGCTTCAGAATCCTCTAAAATAACTAACACAATCAGAATTACTGAGAGTACACAGTGGATTGTCACTTATTTGCCTCAGGGAGCAGTGGGGATATTATTTAGTAGAACCAGAATAAAATCATCCTGAAACAACAAATTATAGTATTGAGAATGAAAATATTACAGTGAATCGTGTGGTTTTGTAGACTTACAGAGCCCACTTTCTATGCAATTTCAGCAGGGGAGCGGGGGTCATGAAGAGTGGAAGAAGGTAGTAGAATCAGAATATTTGTTTTCAAATGACCTTGGAGATCACGTGTGGTAGATCATCCTCTTAGAGGTGAAAATGTAGTATGGAAGTATCCTGAGTTAAGCAGAAGACTGAGATGACAGGTTCTCTCATCCCTGACTACCCTTGACACATTGCAGCAGTATTTCCACAAGAAGGGAGCTTCTCATTCTCACTGAAGAAGAGTCCTCCCTCTACCTGGAGACAAGAGTGAAATTTCATCCAGGGTCCCCATCAAAATTTAGTGGGAATACGTCCAGTGTTGTTTGACGATATGTGACACCGCTATTGCCGGTATATTGTAATTGCTTTATTTCCCTAGCTCATCTATGCCACGTGCAAAAAATGCTAACACATCCTCTAAACAATTAAGTGATAGCACAGCAAGGTACATGCAGTAACAGTGAAACAGGAGTTCAAATATCTAAACTCTTCATTGAGCACTTGTAGTATTTTTACAATTAAAAAACAGTTGTCATTTTCAGAGTGCTCCTATGACTTTTCTAGCCCAGGAGACAAAGCTAGACAGGTGACATTAGGACATTTTTGCAAACTAATGTTCACTGAGTCTCTGTAATACACAGGCGACTTCAGGAAAGATTCAAATGACTAAAACTCCATTTTCAGCCTCAAGAATTGAGTAAGATGATTAAAAATGAACACAAAAAGTCTAATGAAGATCATAAGGACTAATAGGAGGCTATGGATTTTCCAAGTCATGACAAATCCCCTGATTTTCTTAGCTGTGGGAAAATTACATTAATTTTAAACCATGTGTGTTTATGAGCAATACTCACAGCAATTAGAAAGTTCTTGATTTTTAAAAGATAGATTTCTTTCATGTTAGACCATTCTTTTGACTTCACATTTATTTCTAACTATCAGTACCCCATTGACAAAAGAATATGCTAACTTTTTTCAGATGCTGATTTTTAAAAGTTTTCTCTGAAGAACAAGTTATAGTTGCCTCCATCAAAATATTGCTGAAACAGAGTTAATCATGAAAAACAATATAATTTTGCTTGTTTGGCACACTTTAATGCTTCCAAAGCATTTTCACACACTTGTTTTCAATGGATCTCCTCAGGTCACCAGAAAACACTGAGGATGTGCAGGGTTGGCTGATTGTGCCTTTGAGCTCTATGTGTGCATGTTATTATTATTATTGTCATTGTGCAAAGAGGAATCTGAGTCTCAGAGGACTTTAGTGAGTGACAGTGACAACTGGCATTTGTCAGACTCGTCAGACAAAAAGAAAATTGCTGGCTAAGCCCTTCAATCTAAAATTACTTACAAGTTATTACACTTGAAAAATCATGCTCCTACTGGTATATGTTCTCTTGAACAGAAAGCATGCCAGGCAGCACTTGGCATTCGGGGCCCCCAGCTACCCTTCTTATTTCACAATGGCACTGTGTGCCCTTTTCAGACACTAGTCAACATCTCTCCTCTCATGCTCTCTTCCAACAGAGGATCAAAGGTGGCCACGTGTTCTTCCTTCCTGAAGAGCCAAAGCTACTGAACTACGTCCTTCAAAAGTGTCTGGCTTGACAACTTTGTTCTAACTTTGAGAAGTCTTTATGCTGACAAACACATTTAGGGCAGCAGCCATCTGGGGGAAGAAATTGGTGCTGAGTCATTGATGCCACCATGCTTTCTACAGTGATTAACAAAGAGCATCTGAGCTTATCAGCAGAGTTGTAGAAGGCAAGAGGAGCTGGCACTAAAGCATCCTGTCCTGTATCCCTTAGAGGAACTTCAAGGATGAGCAATGACAGATCTCACAAAAAAAGAGAGAGAGAAAAGCCCACAAGTCTATAACAGTTGAAGAACAAAGAAGAAAACAGAATCCTAGAAGCAGCAAGGGCCTAACAGTAATGTCCCTGGGGTCTCCCAACCCCATACACATATGCTTGTCCTGGCCTGATCTCAGACTATGAACGCTTAAGTCCTGTGGTTCTTAAAATCTACCGTAAGTCCAGGAAGGACACAGTGAACCCTACAAACATGGCCCAGTGCTATTCTTTCTTCTATGTGAAAACATGGAGTGAAAGAAACTGTCCTTACCTCGTAATGAGCCACGCGCTGAGATTCGGAAATCAGCTGCGCACTGCACACCTTGCAGTAACTGTCTGTAAATAAATCCTGATCAATATCGGACGACTTCATCAGGCTAAAGGAAAAATCAACAGAGAAGAAAAGAAAAATGAGTCCACTTTCTGTGATGTTTGTACAGGAAACATAGTCTGAAGAAGTC
Organism: Condylura cristata; assembly: GCF_000260355.1. NCBI lineage: Eukaryota > Metazoa > Chordata > Mammalia > Eulipotyphla > Talpidae > Condylura > Condylura cristata. Next base: position 25,625,953 of record NW_004567115.1, read on the forward strand.
AGGAACATAGAAACAGATCTGAGTTTAGCAATGGTGGAAGGAGATCCCAACCCTTTGGTGTTACTATATCGATTAACCTGAGCAGGCAGAGCGTTAATGATTCTCTTTTAAATACTTGGTGTGGTTGCTGGTCCCCAAAAAATGGAAACTCAGCTTTATTATTTTTCTTTTTTTAATAAATCATACATCTGATGCACTGTCAAGCATTTATGCAAGAGTACATTTCCACATGATTTATGTGAACAAAATACTCTAAGTATCCAATCTATACAACAACAGAAAGAGGTTAAATGAACAAAGCTATATCCACACACTAAAATACTGTGTGGCTCCAACTATAAATTCAAATCAAATCCATCTTCAAAACAATATTTAGTGAAATAGGAAACCACTTACTATTAATAAGAGGTTTCCAAAATCAGTATTATAGTAAATTTATTTAAAAATATATACAGACACCTAGACAAACATTGCCAGAAATTCTAACACACTTTTAATAGCAGTTATCTTTGGAAAATTACAGGCAATGGCTTAGGTAATTTTCTTTAAGTTTTCTACAAAGAACACGTATTACTTTTGTAGCACATGGGAAGAAGTTAGCTTTGTCAAAAGCCTAAAAGCAATATAAAACCTAGTTTAGACTATAATGGTTATGCTGAGGGAATTTAAAAATAAAACCAGGCTAAACTATAACTTTTCTTGCAAGTTTATACTGTATAAAGTGAGGAGCTCGCACTCCTCCTGCTGACTCATCTACATTTAGGGTTGCTGAAATTCATAAAGGCCACCTCCACTACTCCACACCACGAGTGAGCCCACAACAGTAAACATATCCCCAGTTCCAAGCCCTGAATCAAAGTGCAGCCAAGGGAGGCAAGCTCACAGATGATCAATCACAACGGTGTCTTAGAGCAGCTGAAGGACACTGTTACCCTCCTGGAAACACCTGGAAATGCTTTCCTGCAACCCACAACCCCACTTTGTTTTACCTCCTACCTACCAAGCGCAAAGTCGTGTCTGTGCCAGGCAGCAAGCTGCATGGAGAGGAGAGGAAAGGGAGTCTCAACAAGAGGGATGTGTGGGCACTTTGGCGTTCACTTACTCCAACACCCTCATTTTACACATGAAACTGTGATTTCTGTGATTACTGACATCACCATAAATACTGACTAGCTTGCATGAGTCCAATTTCCGCATTCCTGATCCATTCCACGTCTAATGTGACCTGTCAGTCATATAATTCTGGGTGAGTTATTAAGTAACCATTCCCTCCCTATAAAAATTGAGATAACAATTATTTGCTGTCTTAGAGAATTATAAAGATCAAAAGGAGAAATACAGAAGTACTATATGTAAACTGGGACAATCTCTTCACTGGAGTGGGGTCATGATCACCTTAATGATATCTTGACATCAGCAAGAAGTTAGTGAACTCTCGATCAATGCAAAAAAATGAAAGATTGGTATCCATTTTAAGTAATTTTTGAAGCCATCTGAATAGGTGAGCCACAAAGTAAAATTATCTGCCTGGGAAAGAAATAATGTTTGCCTCAGTAACTACAAACTCACTTTCTATCCTTGGCTAAGGCTATAATAGCCATTAACATACTTGCATTCAGACACTCAGAAGGATTCAGTTTCTTCTCTGAAGAAAAACGGGTACCTCTTTTTTATGCCCCAAGTGCCAATAGCAATGTCAGGTAGCAAGGGCCACAGACTCTCACAACTGAAGTGACTTGTTATTTCTGGAAGCATCACTTCATAGCCCCAACAGGCTGCAATCCTACAGCTGCAGTGCCTGGAGGCTCACTACCTCACATGGGACCCATTCCAGACAGTTTGGCAACTCTAGTTGCTAGGTAGTTTTTAGATTAGAACAGACCTGTCCCACTATAGCTTTCACCCACTGATTCTGTCTTTAGGTATAACACAGTTCAATTCTAGTCTCCTTTTTTCAAAAGCTATGCTCACTCTAGTATTTTAAGATAGCTCTCTTCCAAGTATTTCCAAACCCCACCCTCCCTTATCAGACATTTTCTGGAACCATCTTCAAAGGCAGTGCCAAGAAGAGAACAAAGTGCTCCATATGTGGTCAAACAGGACAGGAGATCAAACATCCAAATGATCATACAAAATATCCATTGTCATATGTAACAGTCTCCCCTCACATCTTGAATGAAGATGGAGAAGAGATGTTTTGATGATGGGAAAATGTAGTACAACATTCTGAAATGTCAAATGGGAAAAGAAATGTATATTTTTTGAAGCCAAGTTCCTATAAGTAGTTGTGTTTAAATATTATCGTGTTCCCTGCTATTTCTAATAAAGAAGTGCACAAAAATAGATTCATGGGTGACCTGGTTAATAGGAATCTCCAAACTCACTGCACACTCCTTCCTCATTATACAACTGACTGCAGAAATCAAACACTGTGAAAGGATATTCAAGGTACGTGTCGGACCAAGTGGGGCCCGTAGGAGTCTGAGTCTCGGTAAAGCAGCTGTGCAGCAGAAATAGCTTTAAAGGCAGAATATAAAATGTGTATACTTAAAAAAAAAATCAAAGGCAGAAGAGAATATCATGGTTTTTTCCACTGTTTTATATAAGAATATTGATTCGAATAAGCCCATATACAGTAAAATAGGAATAAAGACCCCCTCTGAAATCCACAAGGCCTGAAGGGAATACCTGAATAAGTGCAGTTCCAGTGGAAGGCAATTAGTGAGCAAGTGTCAACCTACTTTGTGCAAGAGGCATTTTCTCCAAGAAGAGAGAGCTTTGTGTAGGTCACTTTAGACAACCAGAAGGTCTGATTGATGGTGTAAAGAGTAGAATTCCTATGAGGGAAGGTTGTCATTTTCGCCCTTCCTCTGACTGTTTAGGATTCTTGGCTTCAGTGGCTTTCCAAAGTACAGAAGTGGTGAGAAAATCAAGGAATATCGCATTGCCTGTCTATGACCTTGTCCATGGTCCTGAATCAGCAGCCAGAGCAGACTGGTCAGGACCTTGACCATTTATTCAAATGCCCTTCTGTCCCATCAGAGCCCATGTGTGGTGACCCCCCCACCCTTAGTAAATGGTGATTGCCCTGTACTCTCAATCTTGTCGCTTTTGAGGAGAGCGACAAGAGTAGGGGAAGAAAGGAGTTTGATTCACTGGGTCTGAAACTAATCTAAATGAAAAATTGCTTAGGGCTCCTCACTGATACATTCCATCACTCTTCAATATTTGCTGTGGGCAGTGCTACCTATATTTCAGTAAAGAGGCTCAGGAGGAAGTGGGAATGACATTAGAACAGGAGTCTGATTGGATACTCATTTTCTGTTGCCCATAACAAGCACAACTACTTACATGTGTACCAGTGACAGTGTTAGATTCAAAGGTAGATTTAACTATAATCAAGTTGAAAGGGAGAGCTTATGCTTATTCAATAATTGATACTGGGTACTATGTATGAGGCACAGGGATAAAGTACCATTCCTGTCTTCCAAACCTTTATGAGTTATTGAGAGAGAAGATATGTGGACACAAATACCTAACACACAGGCAGTAAGTGTAATTTGGCTGGTAAAAGTGACACAGAATTTAAGAAGACATGGAGGATTATAAAGACTTCTTCAAGGAGGTTGAGATTTTAAGGGTGGATAGGATTAGAAGGGAGGGAAAGGAGTTCCAACACAGAAGTTAATTCTCTCCTGGCACAGAAAATAATCTTACTACCGGTAGGCATGAGACAATTTATATGAGGGGCACTGGTAGAGCTAATTTGGGAATATACAACATAAGGGGAGGAGGTAGCAAAATGCAAAGAAGAGAAGGGTACACAAAGCTCAAGACCCATATGGAGGAAGAAGACCCAGTGGAGAAGAGCCAGGTCTCAAAATGTCTCTCGAGATGCAAGGAATGGCCTTTTTCAGGATCTTCAGAACAGATAGGAAGTCTTCCTTTCTGTTTCTTCCTAAATCTCAAGAGCAGATTTCAGGAGTACAGGCTGAGAAGCCAGGGAAATTTAATTTCTTCATTCCATCCCATTTCTAATAGTGTTAAAATAGCTCCTGACATGATGCTCCCAAACCCAGATAGGGTTCTTCAGATGAAGAGGCATTAATTCTAATCCAGGTTTGGTCACTCACCAACAACGTTGTTCAGCAAGTTACATACCCTCCTGAGTCTTAGCTTTCTGATTTGTGAAACAAGAGGAAATATCCGCAAGGGGTTATTGTGATGATTAGAGACGATATAGATAAGAAACATCTAACAAAGACCATGGCCTGTAGTAGTTACTAAAAAAATGGATATTGCCACCATTACTATGTTATTAATTTTGTATTATCATTATTCTTATTTTCAGAGGGGATGTTGTAAATATTTAAGAAGATAAATAAACGGAACCACTTTAAAGCCTGAGGGGAAGATAATTCAGTGTGCTAAAATCATAGCTTTTATTACCATCATAGACTTCTCTTTTATATTAACAGTATCATCAACAAACATGACTCATTTCCACTGAATTCCACTGCCAGCCAATATTCAGGCCTTATGCCTGTAAAGACCCCATTCTTAATTATTTAAGGTTTATTTTTGCTCTCAGTAGATGCAGATACTTGCAAATGGAGCACTTCAATAAGAACCCTTTCCCCGCCATTCTCTCATGTTCTTGTTGTGGCCTGCTCCCTCGGGAACATAAGTGAAAGTATACAACATCCAAAGCCCGGATGTGGACCAGCTCTCTGGACCCACAGACACTCACTTTGGTGGCCACGATCGTCACACTGCCCAGGTAGCCTCTCCTCTATTCCAGTTTCTTGGGCTTGATGTCCTCCACAAGTAGGTGCCCTTGTGCCACAGGTTTGGGCGTTTTCACTACAAGATCCAATAACCTACAGATCGTCTTTGACTTGTGGTAGCATTGCATCCGAATAAATCCATTGCAAGGTGAAAATACTATCAATAGCCAAAAATACACTTAAAGCACCTATCTAGCGAAGATCACAGCTTAGCCCACCTAAAAAGCACTCAGAACACTTACGTTAGCCTGCAGCTGGGTGATATCATCTAACACAAAGCCTGTGTTATAATAAAGTGTTGACTAGCTCAGGTAATATATTGAATACTGAAAGGGAAAAACAAGATGCCCCAATTCAAAATTCAAATTGGAGTTTCTTACTAGATGCTTATTGTTTTTGTGCCATCAGGATGTCAAACACTCATTAAAGCAGAGATCTGTTTAGACTATTCTCCACTGACTTTCTCCCCTCCCTCACCCTTTAAAATCTAGATGTAAGACCCATGCCAATCTCAGTCAAAGGGTTACTCTTGTCTTTAGGGGTGAATTGTTGAACTTCCAAACTGTCACTTATTATGGCATTGTGAATTCTCCCATATCAGAGATCACAGCTCCTTGAAAGGTGTTCCCAACAGCACTTGACCTCCCTAAAAGCCCTGGACCCTGAAGGAACAAATATTTTATTTGACTATTCTGCAGCTATAAAGGGCTAGGCTCATGCTAAAGGCCTTACCACCTCATTCAATGTTCTGGAAGAAGCAGGTAGAGTCACCCAACCCCTTTTCCAGATGAGGAAACTGAAGTTTAGGAGCTGCATACTTCCCAAAGGTGACAGGGCATTGAAGAGGCACTCAGGTGCCAATCCAGGGCCTGAGCCCTCATACCGGGCTGCCTCCCTGTCATGGAACTCAGCGCTCAGTGAGCCCTTCATCCATTCCCCTACTGTCTCAATCTGGGGAGAGACACAAAGGATATTTCAAATGAAGTTCAGAGACATGCCTAGAATTCATGTGTTGTGGCCTGGGGAGCGCCAACTGTACAGGCAAAACCTTAGAAGCTGTAACTGACCTCAGGGCACAGACTCCTTCCTGTGCTTATCTAAACCAGGATGGCACATGCTGTCATCTTCCCATACATCCTCACCCATCTCTTCTGCACCTCCTCACCCACCTCTTCTGCACCTCCTCAGAGTCTGTGCTGCTGTGACAGCACACCCCTGGACTCAACACCCACTTTTGCTCTCCTAATGGCCTGAAGCCCTGGAAAGCCATAGCACCCTTTTGTCCAGTTTAGCTGGCTCCTCTTTAACCCTGAATTGGCCACCCTTGCTACAACCAAAGAACCTCATTCCTGAGACCACACCCTTGGCAGCTCTGGCCTTCTGCATCTCAGTACGCAAAGTAGATAGACTGAATTTCTGTCTCCTTGAATTCTGCACAGTTGAATGGTTCCCTAAAAATACTGCCTGTTAAAATGAACTTTGCCATTGTGATGCATCTAATACAAACTATTCACATTCAATCATAATTCCAGGTTGCTAGTCCCTGCAAGGCTGTAAAATTTTTCCCTCTTTATTTTAATCCATATTGGAGCAGGTCAAACTCTGCTTCAAAGGGGGAAAGATAGAATTAGGATTGGCCCACTTTCAGCACAAAAACAAACAAGTGTGTCTTGGACAGCTTCCACATCAGCTTTTGGAGTTTTTATTCTACTTGCAAGAGAACCCCTGAGCCAGAAGCTACCCTTGGCACTTTCGTGGGGATGGCCAGATCTTCACACTGTTACTATCTCAGGCCCTCCTTACCAGGGCAAGTAATACATCTTGTCTGCAAATCACAACAAAAAATGGGAAAAAATTTGTAGCCCTGGGGCTTCAGAGTGGCCAGCCATCCCCCCTGGGTACCCTCAAAGGAAGGGCTGGAAGCAAGTCCGTCCTGTCCCTTGCAAGTGCCCTCCACGTGAAGGTGGGGAAGGCTGACTAGTGCCAAGGCCGCAAGCCAGCTGTCTTAGCAGAAAGGAACTCTGAGAAGTTCTCCAAAAACAAAAGCACATGAGTCTTCCATGAAACCATGCCAGAGAGAAAGGGGTCAAGGGAGCAGCACGGATCAATAGATGCCTGACCCCAGCTCCTGTGGCTTTCCAGGCCAGGGTCCTTGAATTCCCCAAACCCCTGAGGTGGTCAGACTGCAGAACCTTGAACATCCTTGTGAAGTGGCTGAGATGGGGGGGGGGGGACATGGGGGGGGGAGGGTAAAAGCACAAACAGATGAGGGAAGCATGTACATATATTTAAATAAAAATATGTAGCCCCAAAGTTATGCAAATATATTAATGATAATGACAAATAACTCTTAAAAGGGGGGCACCAGCTTGAAGACCTTTAGGGCTCCCTGTTCCTCAGGATGCAGTCCTTTCTTCTGGTCTTGTGCTGTTGTCCTCTTTCCTGATGTTGCTCAGATAAAGGCCCCTCACCATATTTCATCCACACACAGGTGCAAGCTCTGACTTCCAGTCTAGGCTTTGTTTAAAAGAGAGAGAAACTGAAAGGGAAAACTCCCCACACCACTCCCTTCTCTGCTTGGCACCACCAGAGCCGTATCGCTGACTCACACCATTTGAATAATTGCCTTTTAATGGCACCATTTTCTTCATTTGTGAAACCAAGCTCCATAATTCCTGACTCAGAGACATCTGCCACTGCTGGACACTCTCACCCTCAGTCCAGGGCCATAGATTCTCGGCCGCTGTCAGTCTCGGTCACATATGGCACAGGCTAGTCTGAACATCTGGGAAGAACAGCTGCAGATGCCTCAGTCTAGCAGCCATGGCCAACCTCTAAGCCAGGTGTTTCTACCATCCCAGGAGGTATGTTAGTCCAATTCCTGGCACCTGCCCCTCTCTGATCCCTTGTTCTTTGTCTGAGTATACAAGTAGCTGGGGGTAGGGGGGACTTGCATGGTGCTCAAGGCTTTAGACTACGTTACCATCTCTTTTTTCTCTGGAATTCACCAGATGGCCTCACCCCAGGTCCAGACACTATCCAACAACCTCACTGAACTCCCCCTTAATTTATGAAGCAGATTTTTAATTGAGCATCTACTATGTGTATAGAGCTACTCTAGATGCAAGGCATATGGCAGTGAAAAAGACAAAGTTTGGATTCCATAGAGAAGGTTCATGTCCTGGGGCCCAGAACACATCATTCTGCATAACAAAATAATGGAATTCCTAGCTTCTTCTACACATAAACATAATATTGACACCAGCTGCTAAGTGGTGGTCAGCTCTCTCACTCATCATCTAGAATCTCTACTTGTCCCCATGACCCTAAAATCTTTACCAAGATTTCAGTGTCGAACCTTTACCTCCACCTAACAGGAGAGGTTCAGTGTGTGCAGATGCAGACGGAGTGAGCAGATATTCCAGAAGAGGGAAAAAGAGGCCCTCTGTCTGGGCCTCCAAAAGCCCTTGTGGACTCTGGGGAGGACCCAAGGAGCCAACAGCAAGGAGCAGCCACACACATGTACCAGGCTGAGGGGTTTGCGCATGTGATAGAGTGGTCCTGTCAAGGAAAACAGCACAGGCTGTTGTAGGACACTAATGAGTAAATTCTAGCACTAGCACCTTCACTGATCACAGCAGGCATTTTCTTTCTCTTTCTGCACTGTCAGAGGTAGATGGAGACCTTGGATTTTTCATTGGTTCATCATTTCAAATCAAAGTAAAAGCAGAGCCTCTGTCACCGGGGGGGTGGGGGGGGACCACAGCAGAGAGAAACAAAGAGCTCACTAGCCCACAAAGAGGAAGGGAGGGAAGGAGAGAGACAGGAGAGTCCTCTGTTTGCTGTTGCTCATCCCATTAAACCAAAGGGCTATGCACCCAGGTGGAAAGCGACTTGTATTTTAAAGCATAGATGCCTGCCCTCCCCCACCAGCGAAAGGGGGAAAGTCAACATGGACCTTCCACCCCACAATGTCTATGTGGAGCAGATGTGTGCTCAAGACGGGTGGATTTTTCTTAACAAGCTGAAAGACAACAAGACTTTTCTTTGTAACCATGAGTACAAGTCTTTGAAAATACAATTTATAAATAAGTATTCCATTACTGTAACTTGTTTATATGATTTATCTTCACAAGACTGCCCCTACTAAACCAGACAGATTGAGGGCAGATTTAAATGCGACTCTCACATCCAGGGCTTGGAGGCAGAGTTCCGCACCTGTATCCAGCTGCAGGGGCAGGCACAGGTGAGGCAGGCCAAGCTGCTGCAGGGAAGACCATTACTTTTGCTTTAATCCATACTCTGAGGCTGCTTCATGGTCTGTCAGTCAGCAAGAGGACATTTGCCACTCATTCCCCACTACAGCATGCTAACTTGACCTGGCTACTCTGGGGCATCCTATTCTGTCTGGTCTTGTCTCCAGTGTTTCCTAAAATCAGCAGAACCTTAGGGTCCAGGTAAAAGTAACTGGAGTGGCCAGGTGGGAGGAACTGAAATGTTACAGTTAGGGCAGGGCACTAGTCAACCGCCCACAAACCGACAAAAGCCTGTCTGGGGTCACCCCTTCTGCAATAGGTTCCAAGCAGAACTTCTTTGGAGATTTCAGAGTTGACTTGCAATTCCATGCCACCTGTTGGTTGGGAGGCAGCAAGAAGTAGTAAAAATAATGATAGCTTAGGGAATTTAGCTACCATGGGAAACTAAGCAAAACTAATGCATATTGCACTCATTAGTAAACAATGAAAGGATTCGTCAAAATTAAAATACCTGACTATATCAAGTGTTGGAAAAGGTGTGGACACACCTTTGATCCATTTTTCACAGGAGGGTAAGTTGAAAGTTAAGCACTGTTTCATCAAGCTAAACAACCCTGAAACTGCACTCTGAAAATATAAGCAAGAAAATCTCTAGTCGTGAACAACAGGAGCCACTTAATGGATGAAAACAGCAGCTGTGTTCAAATAAAAAAACATGCCGTCAGCCCAGGGGCATGTCTATGGGAAAGTGGGCGCATGAGTCGAGGTACAGTGACAAGAGTGAGTCAGGGCAACACACTGGGAATGAGGGAGTCACCGCAATACCGGTGCACGTGAGGAAAGCAAGTCAAAGAGCATGTACGTAACATCCTTTAAACAAGTCAAAAACAATAAAAACATAGCAGTCTTATCTACATTTGGTAGACGAGACACAACTTTAAAAATGTTGGATGAAAAATGAAAATGGACTCCAAATGATTTCTTTTCGGAAGGGCAGAATGAGAATCACACGACTGGCTTTAAGGTGCTGCCAGATCTTCACTTTGCTTTGGAAGGTGTTTGAGTTTATTCTATTACTACAGATGGTCAATGATAGAGATGCACAGACAGATGGACGATGGAAACCATGAATGTATCGATGATGATAGATGGGAAAAAGGAATCCACCGTATTCCCTACAACGCAGATAGAACTTGTTTGTTTTATTTTCTCCCCCATTTTCCTCAAGGTACAAAAAGTTTAGGCTGGATTTCTCATCCTCTCTTGCAGGCACTATGACCTATAACTGAGTTCTGGCCAATGAAATATGGGCAAAGTAATGTGTACAGCTCTGTACCTCGCCATTAAGTCTTGCCCCAATCTTCTATCTGCTTTCTGTGTTATGGGCTGGATACTGATGTATCCTGGTTCAAACTGGAAGTCACAGTTAAAGATGCCAAGTTACAGGGTCTCTGAAAGGCCAGATTTCGGAATGACTACATGGAGCAGCGTTCTATGTCCCTCATCACTAGACTTGCTGTGACTGAGAAATAAAACTTGTAACTCGCCAAGCCACTATGCTCCCAAGGTTTATTTAGCATTAACCTAACTAACTTAAATGTCAGTGGCTTGACATGACTGGAAACAAATTACACAAAAGTGTGTTTTTTACTTAAACTTCTTTCCTGCTTTGTGAGAGAGCTGGAAAAAGCCAGAGAATTCTTGTTAAAGGGTGTTAAACTCAAGAGATTAGAATCCTGACACCATCTCTTTTGCTTGGCGCTCTGGGTAATGACATTAAACAGCCCAGACCTCACAGAGAACACTCAGAGCAACATCAATCACTTCCTCAATTAAATGAAATGTGGTAGCTTTATAGGGTCTAAAATCAAGCAATTTATGGAAAAGCACAACTTCATGTTGAGACCAGGCTGGTGGTACAGGTGCGCAAAGCAGGAGTACACTCAGGAAATTAACCAGGAAATCCTTTCAGATATCAGTGGCACCATCTAGGAAGGCTAATCTATTTCTCTTTGGCTTTGTGCATATTTATCCTTCTCACCCCCTGGCATACTGGTTCTGGGGTCTTGTGAAATCTGCTTTTCCATCTTGTGAGGGGGCAAACTGAGCAGCTGGTCATGACCACTGGGATGCCAGGTAATGAGCAAGTGCTTCCCATCAGAGCTCCAGGGTCTTGTCACCTCGCCAGGAATGACAGCTTGGCTGTCTGGCAACAGCCCTGATGTGGGGTGGAAGCACACAGCTTTCTACTCCATTCTTAGTGTAGTTACATTTTCAAATTCTTGCCCTGCATCAATTTTTGCCTTTTTAGTTGAGGTGAGCAGGAGTTATAGAAGTTTTAGGAAATGAAACTATTTCATTGCGGATGTGTCACCTGGCTGAGCAATTTCTGGCTTTGGGGGAAGAGTGAGCACAAGTATAGGTGTGGTGGTGCCCTCCAAATGCTACTCCTCATTCCCCCCATCACTATTGTTCCAGTGGTACTCCTGCCCCCAGCCCAGCAGTGACTCCCCCTCCTGCTCCCCTGCCAACTCTGCACAACTAATAAGGTCTAGTGGACTTGAAATGAATGGACCGCCATTGTCTCCCTCCTCCATACCTTGCCCACCTGCTGGAGAGAAGTAGGATGCCCAGAGGAAGGGAAGATCATGGAAGAGCCGGCAAGGAAATAGGGGCTCACATACAGTTAGGCTGGCAGTGGAAAAGGAAATGAAATTGAGACATGGCAAGAATAACAGGCTATGGGACTGGGCAATCCAGAACTGGGTAAATCAGAGAATGAGACAATGTTCCACTATGAAGATGGGAAGTAAGGAAATCACAGCTCTAGAAAAGACCATACAGATCACCTAAGCAAACCTCTTCACATTCATGGAGAATGCAGGAAAGACATTCTGGGACTTCCATTCTGGAAGATTCTGGGACTTTCCAGTAATCACTGAATAAGCGAAGTCAGGAATATCTACCTCCTCAAACAGCATTCTTTCCCTCCATCTCAATACTGAGTTGAGAATGTTACCCATCTTCCTTTGAGGAATCACTTTGGACAGAGAACATCTAAAACCACTGTTTTCACGTTTGGGGAAACCAGATGCTTTCACTGTGATTAGAGGGAGTCAATGCTGTAGATGCCATGCTGTGTCCCAGCAAGGCTGGGGAGGAGGGGCTGAAGGGAAGAGCAGTGTGCCTCTGGGTTGAAGTGGACTTCTACTCCTCTGCCACATTCTTGGGTTTAACTGGTAAGCATTTGTGAGAAACAATAAAGCCCAGAGACCAGAACAGGTGAAGATGTTAGGGTCAGAGTAGGAAGTAAATTTAAGAACTGATTTCATCTAAAACTGAGCACTAACCAGGCAATTCCGATTACAAGCAGCAATTCCTGTTTTTCACCAACCAAAAATAATAAACCATTCTCCCAAGCTGTGGACCGTGGCTTGCGATCTGAGTGGTCCAGTCCCACAGTGAAATAGATGTTTGGAACTTCTTGTAGGGAACAAGGAGGTGTACGACCAAATGCCCTTTTGAGGGACGATTTGCCCCAACTTCTGGGGCCATAGTTGGCATCCATCCTTCAGCTGTCCACCCTTTTGGCAATGGCCTCTGCTGCAGAAAGACAACTTACCCAGGGCTACAGCCCCACCTAAAGGCCCCCACTGAAGTGGGGATGAAGCCCAGCCTTTGCTCCTCTGGCTACTTCAGCTCCGAAAATCCCCATGGGGTTCCCAGGGCTGCTCCACCTGCACAGAAGCCCAAAGATTCCTTCTTTCAAATTCCTCTTCATTTCCTCGCTCCCACAGGCCCCTGTTCAAGAACCTCTGAGAAGAAAAATCTGAGCACTAAGCTACTCAGTCTGTGCCCTGGCAAACCCTCACTGTTACGTTTCTTCTCACTTGCCTCATGAAGCAAACCTTACTCTCCCCCCACCCCCCACCCCATGATCCTCACTGCCTCAGATATCAGCAACCTGCTCAATCCTTTATGGGGAAACTAGATCAACTCCCACCCAAAATCCCAAAACCCACCAGAAGCTCATAAACTTATTCTGAAAGAAACATGTGAGCATTGCTAGGAAAGGAATTGTTTCTGATAATGATGCATCCTGAGATTGGCTCAGTACTGCTTAGTAACATGCAAGAGACAGTGAGAGTGAGCACACTAGGCTGATGCTGAATCCATTTCCCATTCTTTTGATCTATGGTCCCCAATGTGGTAACAGTTACTATCATTCCATCTGACTTGAATTGATGATTCTAAGTTCCATAATGTCAAATAAGTCATATTTCAGTAACACTTCCTACCCACTGCTAAAAATATTGTTTCTTCCCACACAGCTATACCTAATGAGATATTTCAAGCCACCTGGCACCCGGGGGAGCTCCTTGGCTAATTTTCTTGGGAGCCCCATAAAGTGGAAACTGTACAACTGAACCCCACTGGATGCTGGTGTCAGGGATTAAAAGTACAGCAACACCAGACACACTAACAGCCAGAGATGTCCCTTGGAGACATCATTTGAACCTTAGCACAAGCCTCAGAGAAAACAGTGTGCTACGATGTGTTTCGGCAGCAAACACCAGAGGAGGGGCTGGTCCCAGCAACGGACTGGCCTTCCTCCAGGACCTGAGCTGCTCTTCCAGTTTCCGGTCAGAACAAAGTTTGAAGCCTGCGCATCTACTAGTTCCACTAAAATGGAAAGGCAGCTGGACCCTCCTGTCCAGCTGCACTGCCAACCAATGCCAGTCATGTGCAGACTTGCCACATTACTGCTGACCGTGTCCCCGCTTGCTCTGCCTCCCTGCTAAATGCTCAACGTGGCTTTTCCTCTTCCTCACCCTGCCAGCCCTTGCGTGAAGCACATCCCCTGTCGTTATTCCTAGTTTTCTCACCCGGGTTATGCATTCCTTCCTAGGATCTCTTTGCTCCAAGTGCACTGAGATAAACCACTGCAAATGTACGTTTCCCCTGGACTCTGGACCCTTGGGGGCAGGAACTGTCTTGTCTGTACTGAGTACCCAGGCCCTTCTAAGTATATTCGCTGGTGCTGCAAATGCAAAAATAAAATGCCTGGGTGTATTTTCTGTTTTCTACTATGAGTCTTATTCATAAAATTCTTAAAAGAAGATTCCAAAGAAAACAAGCCCAAGAGCAACTCAAGGACACTCTGGTCTGCCCTGGGCAACATACCTCACTGTCTCAGAGCTGATCAAGAAGCTCCACACTGAATAGAATACCAGGCCTGTGTTTAGGAAGGTCTGGAAGACAAGGTCTACATGGCCTTCCCTCCCCCACCGGTGACTCCTCCTCATTGGAACAGCTGGAGCAGGAGTGACACTAGGGCACTAAGGAACAAGAGTCAATGTGCTGAGGGGAGCAGCTTTCTAGAGGGGAGTTCACCAACGCTCCCCTTCCCACCAAGGGCACCTCAGTTCTGGGCCATTGCCATCCCCAGTCTTAATTTAGCTTTACACACCAGTGAGCCCACATCTGTGGGATGTCTGGGAAAAATGCTACTAGGTACTCAACTTCAGAGTTAATATTTACTGTTGATGGGTGAAGTTGTGTCTCTCTAATAAGATATGCTGATGTTTTAGCTCTCAGTGCTTGGGAATGTGGTCTTACTTGGAAAAAGGTCTTCACAGGTATAATGAAGATGGATCATACTAGATTAGGATGGGTGCTGATCCAATAATTCATTGACTATAAGAAGGAAACTTGGACACAAATAAATGAGGGAGAAGGCTATGTGAAGTGGAAGCAGAGAGTAGAGGGCTGTAGCAAGAAGTCAAGGGTTACGAGCAACTGCCAGGACCTGGGAAACGTAAGGGAGGATCCTCCAGCAACCTTCAGAGAACGCAACGTGCTGCCGACACACTGATTTCAGACTTTCAGGCTCTTTTCTGTCAAGTCACCTAGTTTGTGACACTCTGTTACCATGATGCCAGCAAACAAATGCACCGACCAAACATTTTATGCCACACTCAGTAATTCCATTTAATGACTCTCCCATGACTGAGGGAGGTGGCAGCTGAGGCTCGGACAGCCCACGTGACACGTCAAGGGAAGGCAGCTGTCAGGCCCAGACCATGCATGCAGGGAGGTCCATCCATGTCTCCTGGCTCTAAACCTAACCATCTTTCCAGAACTCTGAAATCAAATGTCTGTTTCAGCTTTTGCTTTAAGGGTCTCCTATTAAAACCTAGTAAAACATTCCAATGTTGCCTTTCTCTCTACCTGCCAAGAGGAAAAATCATGTGAGGCTCTGCCAGATCTCATTGTCAGAAAAGGCAAAGTCAGTTCATCCACTGCTTGGGTTTACCACGGACTCTTCCTGGATTGATGCACTTGACTGGGGGATCAGGAGAAAGCAGCAATTTACAGGCCACCTTCACCTGCAAGTGTCAGAGTGGGAGTTCATAAGCAATTAGGCTGCTCTAATCACTTAATCCACTCTAAATCTCTGCAAGAGGAAGGTAATGATTATGGAACTCCAGTCTGGCTGGTCCTTGGCTGGTCTTCAGTCGGCCAGAGTCTCACAGAATATTATAAAGTACATTTTTAAAAGGCTCCCCCAAAGTATCCACAGCTCTGACATTTGAGTCCTAAGCAGAAAGGCAAAGCCAAGAACTAATTTGAGTTTTCTTCTCCCCTTCCCTCTGCGTGAAGGTGAACTGACTCCAAGTCCCCCCTGAAGGACCTCGATTGTAAATTGGAACCGGACCTCCGTTCCATATCATTTCACCCCAGTGCCCTCTCCAGTCACCACTCACCCCACCGCCTCTTGACAAGGACCACAGATGTATAATTTACCAGGTGCTGCCACATCAGAGGCCTCATGGGCGTGTCCAGCTCCTTGCAAGGTGGTATTTATATTCTAGAAAGATGACCAGAATTAGAAGGGAGCTGTGGGATAGACAAGTATGGTGACCCCTGGTTTTCCAAGGGTGGAAAGCTTACGAAAGGCACAGACATGCCCTCTACTCCATCCCTGATCTTTCCAAAGAAACAGTTGCAGGCTCTAAATATTTCAGGCCTTTATCTCTAGATCCCTAGCACAGCTCCAGCCTTTAACATCCAGAATGACTATTCCACAGAAGAGCATTATTTATTCAACAGCTGCTGCTCCATGGGCTCAAGCCCCACAGCCGGGCTCCTCCTCGCCTTCCGTCTGGTGAATTTGTCCCTGCAAGTGAAGAACATATCGTGGTGATAGAAAGAGGCCCAACAGATACATCTAAGAGCTGTCAGTGACATGACCGTTGGCTGAATGAATTTGCCACCAACTTTGATCTGTGTTTGCATGGGCAATTTTGGGCATGAGTAGGAAAATAAATCCCACAGGTTAGAGAATGATTTTCAGATCCTGCTTCTTTCTTTTTCCCCTCTCTGGTTTACAGACTGTGGACACACCTCATTTAGAAAACCAGGACTCCAAACAACTAGAATTGGAAGAATTCAGCAAAAGCCCTCCTAATTGACACTGAATAATCAGCCACCCAGCCTCTGCAAGATGCCCAAGGTGACAGCTAATGGACCTGACCACTGAAAAGTGGCGACGAAGAGGAAACAGGTAAAGAAAACAGCACTGTAGAATGAAATCAGATTTTACCTTGCACTAACAACAAAGCTTTCTAACTTCCCAAATGGATCCCATATAGCATCACTGTGTCTTAAACGTACTCAGGATAGGGGGTGTTGAAAATATCTTTAGCTCCATCTGACAAAGAAACAGTCCTACAGCACTTGAGATCTGCCTTATCACACATGTCCTGGGGGCAGGGACAGGGCATTGGTGTGGATGGAAATAACAGGACGCTTCAAGAAAGTGCAGGTGGTGCAGAGGGGGCCTTGGTGATATAAACAGTGTTGATAAGACAAAAGCAAAGATACCATATGCCCATGCACCGGGGAAGGGCTGTTTGAGATTCAGTCCCAGTTAACATGATTGCAGGTGCTGCGTGAGGCTCTGAGCAGAATATCAATCTCTACCACATAGCACATCTCCAAGTCCTTAAAACCTCACTGTTCCACTAATTCAGTCCCCAAGTTCCCTACGATGAGGATCTCCTTCTAAAAGAAGTGTGTGGATGCCCTGGACCTGTTCCCAAATCAATATGGCCAAATAGTTCCAAAAAGACCATTTTCAGCATCTTCATTATTCTTTACAGAAGCTTTTTTTTCTCTAGAATAAATACTGTCATTTTGAGATTCAGCACACCATTGCTTGCCCACAGAAGAGACGAAGAGTTAAAAATTATTAATGGGTATCTGCAGGCAATTACAAACACTCTGCCTTCAGAGTGGTCTCTCCCAGACACTGCCTGCCAGGCAACTTTGCGGCTTCTGAGAGATAGTCCAGCCTTTGCTGCAATTGGTGAAATTCTCTATCAGACCTGCAGCTTGTGGCAGCTTCTGGAAGAAACAGGGCATCCTGTAACTTGACTGCAAGCAAGACAGTTGCTCGTGTTCAGGCAAGACAGGCCAGATACTACGACAATCCCGAGAGACCAGGAGTGAACAGGGTGAAAACCTGTGTTCACTGTCCAAGGAATCGCAAAAAAGCCTGTTATGGAAGGATTCCTCACAGCTAAATGCATTTACTAGTTGAAAAGAAAAAAAAAAAAAAACTAAGATTACAAGGGGCAGTGGGGGTGGGGAAAGATGGATTTAATGAGGAGACAGCTTAGAGCTGAGCATCGATTAGGACTGCCCAAGGAGACAAGATGTCAAAAGAAGAGAGGGGAACAGCCAGGGGGCATATGGGTTCCGCCAGGAGGAAGCGAGACTCTCCTAGCCGGTGAATCTTAGAATTCCAAGGTTTGAACGACAGTTTCTTTCAAACCCCAAAGAGCAGCTCCTAGGATATTAGAGAAAAAACAGCCGGCTCTGTCAAAGTTGCACTAAATAGTCCACACACCAGCTACTCTAGCTGAGACCTGAGAGACAGAACTATCTATGAGCTTTCTTCCAAATGGGTTCTCCAAATAAGACTTGCTTTTGTTTTTAGAGTCTTTTACTACCGCTCTCTCCAAAACCCACTGGCAGTTACTCTGACCTTCCGACTCAGCCCCATCTCCACCACCACACATGCCACCACCCCATCTCCTGGGAGATGGGGTCTCCCTGTTTCCAGATGTCCTTCTTGGAACTGAAGGGAGAACACAGGTCCTGGAGCGCAGGCTGGGGAACATGCAGGCCTGGTCTGCAAAGCAGGTTTCCCTGGGTCAGCCTGCAGCAGCCACAGCCCTTGCTGGGGCTGCATCCGAGCTGCTGCTCTGGATTCCTTAATTAAAGTCACTGAGTATTTGATCACCTCCTCCATGCAGATTAATTAATATCAACGCAATGTTTGTTTTTCATTTCCTTTGACAAATGGTTAAAACTGTTAACAGAGACAGTGATGTTCTACCTCGCTCACCCTTGGCCTCTGCATTTCTCAGTGTGTCCCACTTCTCTCTGGTAGAGACTGAGTCAGACAAGCAGGGGCAAGCAGGGCCAAGATGCAGGTACTAGGGAGGGTAAGTCCGAACAACCGCTGGGAAAACATTCTCAGGAGAGTTAATGCTGTCCGGCCCACCTTTTATGGGTGGAAAGGTAGGACTTCACAGAAAACAACACTTGAAAGTGTATGTTCAAACTATTTCACCTGATGTTTAAATGTTTCCTCCTTTTGCAATTCCTTATGCAAAAGAAATGGAAGCAATTCGGTCACCTCAGAGAAGACTGCCTCTCTAACTTTGTCTCTCCATCTCTAAAATGGGTACAGTCATATCTACCCTGCTTATCACACTAAGATGTTAAGAGAATTCAATGTTCTGGATGAGAATGCTCCTCCAGCCACATGGCTCTGTGTGATGTCAGTGTGTTAATTATATTGCTCAAGCCTTCCCGTGACTCCAGAGAAAGAGCAAGCTTGGCTGGTTCCCAAAGCAATTAAGTCTTTTATTTAAAGTAAGGGGAACTGAGGAAGGACATGGAAGGACGGACGGATGCAGGAGGGCAAGGGTGTTCAGGAACGTGCACACCTTCCTCTCCACAAGGAGAGCTAGCCTGCACCTGGTGGACACCGACCAAGGTGCTCCGGCAGGAACTGGGCAGCCCGGTGGCCTCACATGCCACAGACAGCATCCCCACGGAGCACCAGGCCACTGGCTACTGCAAGCAAAACATCCTTCCCTGATAACTTACATGTTCTCTGTAATCGAGTTGTAAAGCAAATGAAGGCACCTGCAGAGGTGACTTCTGTTCTAGGCGTTTTCCCCGGCGTCACCTCCACATGGCAGCTAAGTCCTCCACCAGGCGCAACCTGCTTAAATCAAGGTCGTGCCTGCAGGGCTCTGCCAGGAACACCTGAGATCAGTCCTCGGCTCCAGAGTACTCACCTACCCACGGGTCATGAGGAATCTTTCTCAAGAGCACACATGACATGGCCTCTGATAGAGCCCCAGGCTTTTCCCCAAAATGGTTAAGACTAGGCAGTCTTCTAGCGGCAGGTAATCTGAAAACAAGGTGATGTTTACCTGCAGGAGCTGTGGCTTTCAGTGCCCCTTCTGTCTACCCGTTTGTGCTACCAGCCATCCTGGGAAAAGACGCTGGCCTAACAGAGGGAAATGAAACCTGACAAGCCAGGGTAACAAGGGGAGAGGAGCACAGTGCCTCGTGGAGGGAAAGAATCCTGTTCCCAAGCATCCCTGGCTTTAACAAAGAAGGTCACCCTGAAGATGTTAACTCTCATCCAAGTGGAAGTGACACTTATCAATGTGACCCCAGAAGCTACAGATGGGGCCAGTGTGGATCCTGTCCAGTATTCTGGGCACAGAACACAATCGAATGTTTGAATCAAGGCCCCCACCACTGCTGCTAACATCCAGGAGGACAGTGACTATTCTGAGTTCACTGGAGGAATCTAGGGGAGCTGAACTTTTCAGAGACGAGGGCAAGAAGAGTCAGGCACAAGCCAGGCAGCAGTACATGCGTAAGAGATGCTCGGGCTCTGGGGACATGGCTGTCAAAGTACCGTGGGGAGACACTCAATCTCTAAGCCCTCATACCTTTATTATAAAATATGGATAATATCCACTTTGAATCATTGTTTTGAGGAAAACAAAGAATACAAAGCACATAGAAATTCTCGGGGTCACAGCTGATAGTAAATCAATGATAACTGCTATTATAATTATTACTCCCAAAAATATGACTGCTTTGGCAGCAGTGGGGGAAAGCAGAGTGCATTATTCTTCATCCACTCCCTTTCTCAACTCAAAAATTCCTTTACTATTATCTCCTGACCCCATAAAAAACAGTCAGCACCTGCATCATTCCAGTCAGTCCCAAAGAAGCTGCTTTGGAAAGGACTGCAGACTCACCATCAAGGAGAGCACGGGGTCCCCTGCAGGTCACTGCTCTCTGTTCCTGGCAGATGGCAAGTCCTACAGGAAAGACAAGCTCCTGCCAAGCAGGCTGTGGGGACCACCCCGGCTGCATCACAAGTTGCCAGGCCAGCCCTCACAGCTGCTTAGAGAGACCAAGAGCCCAGCATGCAAATCTAGAACCAAAATGGGGGGAGGGCAGGGTGTGGACGGCTAGCTATGCTAGCCAGCATCTCCCTGAGTCTATGTTGATGCCATGACGGACCACAGAGCATATTCAGCACACAGCAGCCTTGTCTGTCTTTAAACCAAACTAACACAACCAGACACTCCACAAGGTCTGCATTTCTGAGTACTTTCATTATTTACATGTAATATATTTATAAGTAATGACATTCTTCCACCCACCTCTCTCCCACAGATACAGGAAGGAGGAGTAAGATAAAATGCTCTAAGCTTCCCAAGAGAATGAGATAAAAGATTCTGTATTTGTATCTCTTGGGTTCCAAAAATTCACAGCATAGTCACTCAATCATACCACCTGGCTCCTGAGAAACCCACACCTACCCTGACTCCCAGATGTTCTCCTTTTCCTTGGTTATCCTCAAAGTAGCCCTGAATGGGGTGGGAAGAGATGTTAATACACCCAGATATCATCACTCACTCCATCTCTGCCTCCCATGCACTATGGCAAGAGAATCACAGAGACAGAGAGAGAGAGAGACAGAGAGAGATTGATTCATCAGACTCGTTCAACACCTAAATCAATGTCTTACACAGGATAGGTTCTTAACCAATATCCACTCAATCACATTGTCATTTATAGGCTTAGATATCCAACAGGACACAAATCTCACCTAAACCCAATTGAATTCCATGTGTGAAGTCAGTGCCTCAAAGATTCACCATCACAGTAGATGGCACAAACACCCAGCTGTCCAAGACAGAACCTAAGATCCCTCCTCCGTTACCCCTTCCTTCTCCCTCATACCCAATCCGCTAGCAAGACATGCTGATTCTAACTCCAAAATAGCAATGTATTACTATCCTCACAAGTAACCTCTGGATCCCAGGCCAACTTTGTCTCTTACCTGGGCTACTGCAAAGTGGCTAATTGCTCTCCCTGTTATCATCTTGCCCAATCCCTACAGGCCAGTGAGGCCTACTGATCTGGTCCTGCCTGCCTCTCAGTCACATGGCCCACCCTACTCTTCGGGGCCATTCCCCTGCTCAGGCCTGCCTTCCATCCACCAGAGGCCACCAAGCCGCATTTTAGCAATGAAGGTCAGGCCCCCACACACATGCACCATCCTGCCCTCTTGACACCACTCTTTGACACACCACCCTATTTTCTCTGTTTTAAACATGTTCCAGTCCAAAAAATGATGCCATTTCTCTACATCTGTGTCTGTCTAACCCCCCAACTCACCCTCAAGAACATAAGTTCTTTAGATAAACACTTCTGATTTACTGATAGCTAAATCCCAGAGCCAGAGTGCTGTCAAGTACATACTAGGTGCACCTAAGCTACAGTCTGACTAAGTCACGTGGCTTAATCCAGCGCACTCTCCAAGTTCTTTCTCACTGAATTTAGTTTTGCACACTCTGGATGTTTATAAATCACACTGAGAAAAGGGAAGGCAATTAACCATCCGGAGACATTAAGTAAAATCTTCACCTCATAATTACCCTTACAGACTACAGTTTACAATTATAAATGTTCTCTTCTAACAGAATATTCTAGATCTGCAGTTCTCAAAATTCTTGGTCTCAAGATCCCTTTACATGCTTAAAAATTGTTGAGAATCCAAAAGAGATTTTGCTGATATGACTTATTCTATTAGTAATTATTGTGACAGAAATAAAAGTAGAGAATTTTTAAAATATGTAAATTCATTCTGAAATAATAATAAACTATTCATGTTCATATACATACATACTACATATGTGTGTATATATGTATGTGTGTGTGTATATATGATTAGCTATAATCTAAATGAAATGGGATATCCTACATTGCATTCTGGAACTGAAAAAGGGCACTAGTGAAAAAAAAAAAAAAAAGGTAGTGAAATCCAAGTAAAGCCTATAGTTTAGTTAATAACTGAATACTCAAGCTAATAATTATGTCAATATTTGTAAATATTTATTTCTTAGTTTTGACAAATACACCATGTTAATATTAGAGAAGATTAAGTGAGACTATACAGAACTCTTTGTACTATGGAATTTGTTCTGTAAAATTATTTTTTTAATGGTTTATATTTAAGTGTATTAAAAATAAGTGTAAAGAATGGCAGTTTTATATTTTTGCAAGCTTCTTTTATGTCTGACTTAGAGGAGAGCTGTGTTCCAGTATTTGTGGCTGTGTTCAATCTGTTGTAATGTGTACTTTTATTGAAGTGTAATAACTGAAGTACCAACTGTCTATAAACCCAGTTCTAAATTCCTATGAATACAAAAGCTGAGAGCACAAAAGAAATAAAGACCTTGGAGTGTAAGATATAGTTATGTAAACAACTATAAAAAATAAAACAAAAAACATATAAAAGAAACTTGAAAAATATAAAGATAGTTTAGATAACAAAATAGAGATTACAGTGAGAACTTAAGGGCTAAGGGCTATCAGACTGTAGACTTAGAAGAGTCAAATGAATTAGGTAGATGAGGATTCCAGAAGGCTCATCCTTCGGCAGTCAACTCCAGTGTCAGGATTCCTCTGTTCTCCTGACTTCCAGCAACCAACTTGGTGTGGACTCTGACGACATGGTTGGCCCAAAGATAGCTGGGTGGCTGGGACCAGCAGAGGGAGAGAGGAGGCATGACAGCAAGTGTGTGACAGCAAACCTCCTGAAAATTAAAACAGTATAGAAGACAAAAGGCCAAAGGCCAATGGTGGCCATTTTCTACATGTGGGTAAGAGAAAGAAGGGAAAAGCATGATTGTGGAATGTTTCAAAAGGGCTAGTTATTTTTTTTTAATGTGTCTTAATAGTAGATCAATCAAGGACAAACAGGGCATTTTTTGAGATAAAATTTATATCCAATGAATACTGTACACCAACAATAGCTGAAACTCCCACAGCTAATTGAACACAGCAGCATTCACGGTTTTTCTCCATTACCCACTGTTTGTGTTCATTTCAAATGACACCAGACTTCAAAAATTGGCCACCTGCCCATTTAACTTAGGCTCTTTGTAAATAGTTTGTCCAGACCAGAAGCCACTGGAGCTACATTATTTTTCTGACAAGCCATGGTGTTTCACCCCACAGAGCCAGAATGTCCTGAATCCTAATGGAGCCATCCAGCCCATCAGAGGTGGTTATGGACTTTTCTGCTCCCTGCATTGATGGCTCGAGTGCCAAATGACTCAAAACCCCTCAGGCACTCAACTGCTAGGCTCAGACTCCAAGCACAGGGCCAGAGACACTTAGAGCATAAGGGAAAATCCATAGGCTCAGTACGGATAGGGAACCACAGTTTTCCACCACAGAACCAATGAACTTGATGGAAGCAAAACCAATAATCATGGAGGCTGGAACATTTTTCTAAACAGAATTGGCCAGTGACAAATATGGATGGCAGTAAAACTCATCCTTCAGGTCTACTACCCATGACTCACAAGGATAGTGCTATCCTTCAGCATTTGGTGCTATCATCAAGTTCACCACCACTTTATAAAGAGGAGCTCCACCTGGTTATTCCTCCCACAGACCCACATGCTCTAAATAGTGCATAAGACCCACTGAATCCTAGTCCACACAGTCTAAGTAGGACATGATCTAGATCACACTGTTCCTAGCTTTTCCTTTGCATTTGTCTTAACGCTCTAGATAGATGGTGAACACCATCAAGGTTGGCCTTCAGGAAAGACGTAAGTGACAAGGGAATTTAGAAATAAGTATAAATCAAGAAGAAAGATTTCACAACTAGATTATGTATAGTGGGGTGACTTATGAGGAAGCAGATTGAGAAGCTAATACAAGAGATGCAGGATTGGAAAAAAGAAGGAAAGACAGTAAATAGTATGCCAGATGAGGGAGGAAATTGTAGGCAAAGATGTGGGAAGAGATGCTTGCACAGTATAGTGTGTGTACCATCCTAGAGAATTGTGAGGTTAAAGCATGGAAATTGATGAAGGCAATGCAAGATAGTAGGTTAAATGTACGGATAAAAGCAACATAGGTTGAGACCCACAAAGTAAAGGAAATTGAAGGTTACCCAGAATTTTGGGTAGTGGGAAACAATGATGCTTAAGATTATTGCAGCCTGGGAAGGTCATGCACAAGGGAAGGTGGGAGTATAAACCAAAAAGATAACAAATCCACAGGTTTCATAAAGGATGGGTGCTTGATGTGCTTGGCACAAAGGACATCACATTTTCCAACGACAGGAGACTGTGCAGGCCTACACAGTGTGGCTTCCAATAACCTTTGCTGTCAGAAGACTCTAAGCACTAGTACGCATCTGGATAGAAAGATCAGGGAACTGTGGAAGCTTTGCTCCAGGGCACATAGGTGCCAAGTCAGGAGGACCTGGCCAATTGGCAGTTTCCAGTGTACACACCGAGGAGTACAGGTATATCAGAAAGGAACTTCAGGACCTGCCCTGGCCAGAAATGACACATGGGAATGATGGTTAAGCAGGTCCCTAGCACCTATCGACCAAGGAGTTCTGCTCTAAAAAAAGAGTTTCCTGCAATCAGAATTAATTCAGCTTGACAAATCCTAATATTAGTGTTAGTTATTAAAAGTGTGAGTTTCTGAAAGCATCAGAAGACAATACCAGCAGCCTGGTGGACTGGAGGAAGAGAGTTCAGATGAGTCGATCCAGTCAGGGATAGATGATTAAAATACGCAAATACAAATAAATAAGATCTAGGAGACAATGTCATGAAATGTTCATTGGGGCTCAGTGGTTAATTTTACAAGCGATTCCATGACCTCCACTAAAATGACTACAATTTTAAAGACTGACAATACCAAATGCTGGGGATGAAATATTCCTTTGAATTCTCATGCATTGCTGGTAGGAAGGAAAATGGTACAACCACTTTAGAAAACTGTTTAACAATTTTGTTAACATGATTTACATGTGATACAAATACTTCACTTATAAACCAAAAGAAATGAAAACATATCTAATAAGAATATACAAAATAGCTTTGTTTATTAAAGTGGATATATTCCACATGCCCATCAATAGGAAAATAACCAAATTTTGGTATATTCACAGTGGAATATTATTACTCAACAATAAAAAGCAATGAACTACCCATATGAGAACAATCTCCAGAAATAGGTGAGGCAAAATAAGCTAGACATCAAAGTCCACAACAGATGACTCCACTTATATAAAGCTCAAAAATACTCAAGACTACTCTATATGAGAGAAATCAGAAAAATGACTGCCTCTGGGGGTTGATCACAGAAAGCACAGCAGCAAACTTCCAGGATGATAAAGAGCTCCATACCTTTATCTGGCTACATGTTACATAACACAAACTTAAGCCAAAACGCATTGAATTTGATAGTGAAGAACTATGTATTTTGCCGGATGCTTTAAAATATATTTCAATGATTGTTTCAGATGATAAACCTAGAGAACGGGAAGGCAGAGGTAACTCAAGGGCTCAACTGGACAGACAAGAAGAATTTTTTCACTAATAAAACAGGAAACTGAACAGAGAGGGATGGCTATATTCCCCTCTTACAAACATGCTCTTCATATTTTTCAACATTTTACTTATGTCTTTTGCCTTCTTTTAGGGCAGAATCATCTTGAAATCCCCCTTAGCACATGGTCTTGGGGAGACTAGAAACTCAGTTAGTAGGCACTGTTTGGGACACTGATATTATGTTCATTTGTCTCTTCCCTCTGGATCCTAAGATTGACAGATTTAATAAGCAGGTCCATGAAACTCTGGTGAATGATGACAACGTGAAAATGTTATCTCTGCCTGAGAAGACAGTTTTATCTCTGGGAGTACTTGATTCAATGCTTTGACCTGGAGGAATGACTAATTAGAAGAGGTTAGGTTCTATGAAATGCCAGCAGCAGACATGGAATGGGAAGTGGTTCCCATGCCCCTCAGTTCATCTTGTCCATGCCACCCAGGAAGAGTTCAAGTTTTCAAGGTACCAGCAAACCCCTGTCATTGGGAATTCCTCCCCTCACAGCTCACATTCTGGTCTCCACCATGTTCACCAACCAGTCTCTTGTCAACAGGATCAAAGATGTGACGTCTCTGCATACTCACTGTGCATGGGCCTTTGCCACTTACCTTCCCTGGGAGACAAAAGGTGGCCTTGCAGGATGACCCTGTTTATCATCAATACCAGCAGCCGGGTGAATCGTGTCACTCCGGGTGAATCATGTCACTCCCCGGTATCCTCTTATCATTAAGATGCACTTTGCTTGCACAAAACTAAATTGGGGGGTGAGGGGGACTCCTGAGGTCCAAAAGGAGCCTTTGTAAATGCCTTGACCACAGAATAAACACTATGCAAATGCTGTTTCCTCCCCAGCTGGGCCTGGCCTGCCTGGCCATTCCTGACCTCAGCAACTTCAAAAGGATTGTGTTTTCCTGGGATATTAGATTTATGCAAAATACTCAGTAGGGTCACATGCCTGCTTCAAGGCCTCCTTTCTTTCCTCCAGCTTCAGAAGCTTGGGGGAGTCAGTGCAGGGAGTTCTTTCTGGCAGGGATGAAGTCTATCCCATCCTCATCAGAGGAGCAAGAGACAACCAGGTGACACAACTACGCAGAAAGAAAAGACACCATTTTCCGCTCTACTCCCCTCCCCTCCAAGCATGAAAATCTGAATTCTCAACCTCTTAAAATTCTGGACAGTGGCTGTTCGTGCCTAGCAAGACACATACACACACATTCCTTAAAGATTCTAAGTTAATGATCAAAGATAATTACACGCCAAGCTATTGCCTTCAGTGGGCTTTTAACATAAGCAAAACAATTCTGATTAACAACAGCAGCTCAGGGCAAAATGCAATAACTCTGCTACCCGTCTATCTATGTCCTATCAGGTGTCAAGGCCATGCTGTGTGCTTGTGGGAGAGATGCCCCATAGTGACTGCAGTGGTGAAGAACGTAAGTCATCCTGCAGTATAGCCAAGCTCCTGTGTAGCTGTGAACTCAAGTTGCGTCACTAGGGCTAAGCAGATTACAAGCATAGGCAGGATCACAGTATTTCTCATTTCAGGGCAGAGATGTCCCAGGAGCCCTTCAACACCTCCACATCTACTTTTCAGCCTTACTACTCAAACAACCTCAACCACTCCCTGCCTCAAAAAAAGGCTGAGGTTAGTCTGAAGCAAGAGAAAGCTAATTCTGTTTACAGAGAAATAGCAAAATTCTGTGCTGTATAGCAAAAAGAATACGGACTTTGTGGCCAGATGGATCTAGGACTAATCGGCTCTGGGATCTGTGCCTGGGGCAAGTCACAGATTGTCTCGACCTCAGTTTTTACATCTGAAAATATAAATCATCATATTTGCTTACACTCAGTGAGTGTTTGGAAATGGCCCTTGCCATAAAACCTTTTACCTTGAGCACTTCCAAACAAACAAAAAAATCATAATAAAAAATAAAACCTGATAGTTGGCATGGTTTTTGTACCAGCCTGAGTGAGGCAGGGGGGTTTGTCAGAGCACCTGCAGCCATAATGAACCCAGTCATGAGTCCATATTCACTTGAATCATTGCCACAATTCTCCCCCCACCACGTCCCTAGAGTTTACAGGTGTAATTAATCAACTAAGACATATTTTCACTTTACTGCAATCTCCAGTACTGCCTAAGGCCCTTTCAAAGGATACGGACACAGCTGAACAACAGTACTATCTCTTCCTGCTTTCTTCCAGGGCCACATATGAAGCTCTGTGAAGACAGGATAACGTGCAGCACTGGAGAAGAGGGTCGACCCCTTGACCATTAGGATAATGGCTCCCAAGTCATTCAGTCCATGAAGAATATTGGCAGAGAACACAGAATATAAGCCAATGTCTCACCTTACTGGGAAGAGCTTTCACCTTCACCAGACCAACAGATACACATGAGTGAGCGGGCTGGAAATCTGAGCCGCAGCAAATCAGACTCCAGACTTGCCATCACAGAACTAGAGGTGGGAAGGTCATTTCAATATAGTAGTCTAGCAGGGAAGTATCGGTGCTAGGCGAACCCTAAAGAGGCCATTAATCCCACAACTGGAAAAGCCTGGAAAAGCTACCTGGAGGAATGATGAGAGACCTCAAAGGAGAGCAAGTCTTCCCTAACACTCCTCCCAATCAAAATTAGGCCCTTCTCGCATTTATGGTCCCTGTTCTATGCTAGTTATCACCATTTTATTTACATATTAAATTTAATGTTGGCTGCTAACTCATACAAAACCCTATCAGGGGCGGACCATGTCTGTGGTGTTTGCCAGCGCTCAGTCCAGGACTTGGCACGTACTAAGTGCTCTGATTTATATGTTGGATGAATAAGGACTAAGAAGACTACCCCAGCCTAAAGGAAAAGGCTGTGCAAAGGAATGAGGGTTGGAAACAGATGATGTATTCAAGGAATAGAAAGTCATTTACATGATCCAAAGATCACTTGCAGGATGGTAGCAAGAGGTGATTTTGGAAAATAAAGCAGAAAATCAAGCCAGACAGTGATAGGTTAAGTCAGATGAACTCTATTCAATGCCAATGCCAACCTGAAGAGCTTTAAGTAGGAAAATGAGGTGATAAGATTTGTATTATTCTTACTACAGTGGAGAACATGTTTAAAAAGAACCAAGATTGGAAGTGGGAGAGCAGGTTAGGAGAGTATGTTTAAAACCATGAGGAAGGTTATAGCGGGTTGCTCTAGAGTTAGAAGAGAATCGAGGGAACAATGGAGGCATGAAAGAAATTAAGAGGAGGTAGGATCTTCACCTGTTGGTAATTCTTTGAAAGACATGGCTGAAAGGAACACGAGAGTCAAGAACCATGACATGGCAACTGAGCTGATGGGTTCTGTCACTCACTGGGGCAGACAACAAAGGTGTTGGGGGGGGGGGGCTTGCGGCAAAGAGAGGCTGCAGTGAGGATGCAGACAATGGGGTCAAGTTAAACTCACTATGGAGCACCCAAGTAGAAGAGCTCAGCACTATCCAAATATGCCAAAATAAAGCAACTCAGAACAAGAACAGAACTGGAGATATAGATTTGAAGAAAAAAAAAATCCAGTGACAGTCATTGAAGCAAAACATTAGATGAAATCCATCCTGAAAAAAATAAGCCAGACTAATAAACACTTACTAGATACCAGTTATGGAAGACCCTGTGAAAATCATTAATTTATGTCAGAAACCAAAATAAAGTTATCTGTCACCAATATTCATGATATGATCTAGTGTTCATTAAAAGATTATACACACACACAAACACACTGATGCTTGTATTGCTGTATTTACCGACATAAAATGAGTAGTATGCATTATTACTTGCTCATTAATTAGATTACAAAGTTCTAGAAAATGAAAATAGTTTTATCTATATTTTATTTACCTTGGTTTCTCAGGCCTTCCACAATATCCGACCCAACATATAGAAGATGCCTAGCCAAGGTGTTTGCAAGACATGGGATTGAATTCCGTTCCCAATAAGTGAATGCATCTGCTTGAATGACATGAACCAGACAGAGTTGCCTTGTCCCTGCTTGGAAATCTGGCCCATGTCACCTGGATAAGAAGGCTTTGGCTAGGGCCCTCCCTGGTGATACAGTGGGTTAAAGCACAGCGCTATGAAGCTATCTGCAGCCACTGCAGCATGAGTTCACTCCCTGACCAGAGAGGTGACGACATGATGCGGCAGCGCCCTCCTGACTGGTCCACTCAGCAATATATTTTAGTAGATCTGCCTGTTCTGCTTCCCACTCTGTCTCTGGTGAATCCTCTCACCTCCCCCCCCACCTCACCCCACCCCCCCACACACAGCCCTCTGGCCTATACCCCAAGTTCTTGTATAAATGCATAATAAATAGAGGCATAGATAAATAAATCTTTAAAAAAAAGAAGGTTCTGGTTATCTGTCAGTATTCTAAAAATTCAGCAGAAAATATTCTATGTTGAGATTCATTTTTTTCCTTTCAGCGTTTCCCCTTCTCTCACAACTGCACTGGATATATGGATTTCCACAGGTGAAACACATCACTGAAACCCTAGAGGCCCAGCAGTATTTGCATTTCGTAAGAATTCAAAAAGAAATGAAAAAGTCAAATCTCTAATCGTGGGGTGTTGAGTGAGCAGTAGGCAACTGAGCTGCATGCTTTAAGCCCTCCCTACTTAGGTGGGGGAGAGGGGTTTGATGGCTCAGATGAGGCCTGAAGAATCTCAGTGGCAAGAACAAAAGAGGTCAGGTGTCCTGTTCCCAGGAGTTTCCACAGGTCACACACCTATGGGCTGGTGGGGACATCATGACCCCAGGTCACAGAGATGGTGCAATGACTCAGTTCCAAACTCATTTTCTCTGGGAGCACAGTGGGGGTATGACTTGCCCAAGTGACTGGTTTTTTTGTGTACTGTGATGGCATAAATTGCATCTGAGCAAAAGTATAGAGACAGCCTCTAGCCTGTTAGAGATGGCTGTAAAAAGTCTAGCAAATTATATTCCTCAAAAAACTGAACTACATGTCACAACATATCAGGAATTGAAAATGCACTGAGGCTGATTTGGATGATATGAGATTCCAATATTTATGAAGTACCAAGTTCCTAAAAATATAAAATCCTGAGCAATTTTATTGAAACACTATTGAAATTCTTCCTCTATTTAGAAAGTCAGTTCTTTAAATAAAAAAAGAGTGACATTGCACACAACACAGAATTTTACTGAATGAATTCTGAAGGGGGTCAGGCAAAAATGGAAATTTAAATTGTAAAGGCAAATTTGAATGCAAGATTCCTGGGGACAAATAAGTATCTTTTTGTATGTGGAGTTCTCTTAGCTATGGCAAGTGCTGAAAGAGTCAACCTTTTGTTGAATTCACAAGTTCTCAGTGACCTACAACAAGAATGGCAAATGCTACTTTGTCCCACTTCTGAGTTTCATACAATGATCGGAGGTAAAAAGTCCAAGACAAAAAGGGAGGTCATGAACACATAATGAACATGCCAATACCCATGTTTATTGGTATTCAGAAAGCCAATCATTTGTTGGAAAAACCACGTTAATGTTCAGCAAACCAGTAGGATGAGAAAGGCTATTCCTTAGTGTTCAGCCTACATTCCATCTAGTCAGCCAACACAGCAGAACATGGAGTCAGAGGGCGAGTTTGAGTCTCAGCTTTACAGACTGAAGCTGAGTCTGAGTCCCAGGAGTGAGCTCCCTCAGAAAAAGCCCCCTTCAAATAGAATCTTCTTCAAATAGAATTTCTACCTGCAGTACTATGGAGCCTTAGGCAAGCAGGGCCTGTCCATGGCTGAAGGAATCTGCTCCCCAGTCAATGACCCTGACACCTCTCCTCTGGGGGCCACAAGGAAGGAGCATTTTTTCCATGCTGAGCCCCCAACTGATTGATGTGCATGACTCCCCAACAACAGTCCTAGGAAGCATCCCATCATTATTTTCCAGGGACTCAGATGGAAGCTAGAACTTAATAGGTTAGGCTCCTGAAGCCCCCTCAGCTTCAGTTTGTAAAGCTGAGACTCAAACTCGTCCTCTGACTCCATCTTTCGCTGTGTTGACTGACTAGGTGGAATGTAGGCTGAGCACTAAGGAATAGCCTTTCTCATACTACTGATTTGCTGAACATCAATGTGTTTGTTCCAGCAAATGCTTGATTTCCGAATGCCCAACCCACTAAGATTCCAGGTTCTCAAGAGAGGAAGCCATGGAGCAAGTGTGTGGGTCCAAGATCACCTCCCCAACAGGCGCCATCTCAGATACAGACATGCCATGGTCAAGAAATTTTGCTGCTCCCCAATGTCTCAGGACTGAAAGCATCAGTCAACATGTGTTGTTTCACAGCACCCCAGAACACGACACATACAGAATCCACTACTGCTTGCTGCCCTCACTGATCTCGCATGGTTCCCAGAAAGACTGTGTCCCCTGAAGTTCTTCCTCCGATACTGGAATCCATCCACACCCTAGATCAATGTCTGTTGCTGAGGGCCTTTGCTTTCATCCTGTCTCTCTTCCTGCTTTTAAGGGCCAGTGGGCACCGACCAACCTGGGCTGTGGGCCTGCGGTTTGACACACATAGAGTACGAGTGTCCTGGGGCTGGGGAAGCTCAGGTGCCCCATTGTCAGCAGATCCATTTCCACTAATAGCTGGTGGATGTGTGTTCTGAGCCCACTGGAACCCCAGGCACATCTCCAACAAACGATGTGGCACACACAGGAATTCATCCGAATCCAGCAAAAATCACTTAGCTTAATAACACTGCCCTGATTTAATTTTAACTTTTCATAAAGCATGAGAGATGAGGAGGGTGTGCTTGGTGTTTTATGGATTACTGATGAGACTGGGCTCACATCTGGCTGTTTTATCTTTTTTTTATGACTTCAAAAAAAAGGGGGGGATGTGAAAGGAAGTGGATGGATAATTAAGAGGAGGGCAACACCTGCAAAATGTGCAACCAAAATGCTCTACCCGAGGCAAGGGAGAGGCTTTGCTTGTCTCTGGTGTGTGAGTGGCTGGCGGGAGCCGGGGAAGTCCAGAGATAATGGCCTTGGTGAATGGATTCAGTGCTGTTGCTGCCGATGGCCAACAGCAAAGACATGCATGCGTGCATGCACATGAACACGTGTGTGTGTGCTGTAAGCATACACATAGGCCACACAATCAGAAAAACGAGCTCATATTCTCCTTCTCTGGTCAGCATTTATACAGCACCCTTAGGGCATCGTAAACCCAGTGGTTTTTAATCGCTTCATTGGAACAGATGTTCTAACAAAGTCTTCCTTTGTCAGAGCTTCCTTAACTCTTGCATAAATCCAGCTCCTCTCCATCTCCACAGTTATAGCGTCAGAAAGCAGTATGACCTCACCTACACGATGATAGTCTCCCTGGCCCCTCTGGGTTCTCTCCTGCCCCTTTGCTGTTATTCTCAAACAAGCATTAGAAGGATCCTGATAAACATGCCACATCCTTTGACTTCCTTACTCAGGCATCCCCCAGTAGGTTCTCATTTCTCTCACAGTAAAAGCCAAAGTCTTACAGTGGTGGCAGAGCTCCCACTTTCCCCCTCTTGACCCCTTTCCGCTGCCTCTTTCTCTGAATCATTGCAACCTGTAACCCAGGTCCTCAGATCCCAGCACACTCGCAAACACATCAGGCATGCTCTACCTCAGGGCCTTTGCACACACTGCACCTCTATTTGGAACGTTCTATTCAGACATCAACATAACTTACTCTCTCACTTCTTGTAGTCTGGTACAACTGTCACTACACGTTATGTGGACTTCCACTTCTCTCCTGCTCCCTCCCCTGGTAGTTCTGGCCCTTCTCACATGTATTGTTTTTCCACCTTACAGTGAACATCTTATGAAACATACATAATCTGCTTATTTGTTCCATTTGTCTCTGCCTACTAGATTATAAGCTCCATCACAGTAGGGACCACAGAGGTACACCCCATTGGCTAGAACTATGTCTGAAATATATTTATATAATATATAACAATGTAGTTTAATATCTTGGTTGAATGAGGAATGAACAAATGGTTTGTTCTGATTTGCAAGGGTGTTGGTATAAAAAAATTAATCCCACTCGCATCTACATTTATAAATCTTCTAACTCCAAATAATAACATTAGACAAAATCAAGAGAGCCATGGATTATCAGTAAGTAAAATGACTGTGGCCACAGCAGCTGGGAGACCTGTAGGAGAACCAATCACTTGCCTCTGTGCCCGTAGCTCCCAGGACTCTGCCTGCAAGAGCAACTAAGCTCTGCCAAAGATGCACAGGCAAGGAATGAAGCCTGGCACATGGCCTGTGCCTTCACCCTGTGGGTTCATCCTCAGAGGTTTTCTCAAGACATGAAACTTTCTTGCCCTGAAACTAGGATCAAGAAGCCCACTAATTCAAAACTGTACTCGGATATCAAGAAGATTCAATAGGACTAAAGACAAGAGCACAGAAACAAAATATTTGGGTTGGAATAATTAAGCAGAAGAAAGTCCAAGGTTATCTGACCTGTTGTCCTAGCTGACTAGCTGTTACCCCATCTTCCAGCAAAGATCATCAGCAAACTTTCCTGCCCCTAAAGCTCATTGGATAATCTGGAAGGCTCAATGCTCACTTTAATAAGAATTTGAAAACCATCTGTCCATCCCTCTTCATCACCACCAGAAGCTGGCCCATCCTCAGCCACTACTTCATCCTGCTTGTAGCATATATTCTGCACACCACCAACATATTCATGACCTTGAACGCCACTGCTTCTGAAGAGTTGCCTCCTTAAGGTCCCCATTCAACCTATTATACCCAAGCCCAAGCACACTCCCTGACCTCAACTAAATAAACTTGTTCTACCTCTCCAACACCATTTGCCCTTGACCTTAAACACCATTCTTCATCTCACCACCTGACAGATAACCTGCTTTTTCTACCTCCATTC
This sequence comes from Condylura cristata, assembly GCF_000260355.1. NCBI lineage: Eukaryota > Metazoa > Chordata > Mammalia > Eulipotyphla > Talpidae > Condylura > Condylura cristata. The sequence continues at coordinate 25,660,974 of NW_004567115.1, forward strand.
ACTTAATGTTTTCATTATTGTTGCCCTTCACCAGAAGGCCCTCCATGTAACCATATGTATTCTAATCAACCTTCTAAAAGATTGGCTTAAACTTCACCTGCACAAAGAAATTCTACTCTTATTAAACTTTGTAACACATTCATGCTGCATAATGCCATTGTCTACATGTTATAGCCACTGTCTTAGGTACTATTAGCTTGGCATATAAGCCTCCCATAAATATTTACCAGTGGACTGGGGTCTGTTGCCTTTCTACTAACATCTAAGGGATTGTATTTTTACCAGTGGAAAAGAAATATAATTTTGGACTTTGATGTTAGGCCAACTTGGACTTAAGTCTCCAGTCTGCCACTTACTATGCCTGAATTTGGCTAAACTACTTAACTTACTTTAGACCCAATTTCATCACTTATAAGAGAAGAATAAAATTATATCTCTCCCAGGATTATTGCAAGGTCAAAATGCAAAATGAGATGATCCTCAGATTTGATCAGGACAGGGACTTGGCTTCATTCTCCTAAGTAGCCAGGACAGCACACGGTTCTCAGTAATAAACATGTCAGTGAATAACGTGCATACAATTCCTTATGTAATCTGGTGCAATGATAAAAAGCCAGAGTTATTGCTAACAGTCTTTTTTTTTTTTAAAGCAAACTGAAGAAAGATGTGTGACCACTTACTGAGATCCTCCCTGCCCCCACCTCTTTGTGCCTTCTTCTGCCTCAGACAATGAGCCTCTCACCAAGTTCTCATGGGCCTCATCACCTAACCTTTTCATCATCATCCTTGAAGACCTTCTAATTTCACAGAAGGTAAGAATTAAGAAGTCTAGTTATTTCTGGAAGGGAAGAATATCCTTTGGTGGATATGAATTATTTATTTTGTTTGTGTTTTTCTTGTGCTACTGAAGACCTCTGCATTATTCTTTTTTACATGTCTTATGTTCTCAAATGCTGGGAAGGGCTTTAACAAGCTACAGAATATTTCTGGTATGTATGTGCCCCTTAAATACCAGACACAGAAGAGATGCTGAGGGAAAAAAAAAAAATTGTTGAGTTACAATGAATTAACTGATTGATTAAATAAGGTCAAATTTACAACTGTGGATCTGAAAAAAATAAGTGGCAGAAATAAGTCTAAATTGTGAGCTTACTAAGTAAGCAGCGGTTTTCTTCCATTCTAAGGAAGAGAACACTGGAGCAAAGCAGTCTTTGGAGACAGTCTCCCCAAGGGGGTCCTTTGCTGGTTGAGTCATCTGCACATTTCGTTCAGTCATCTGGATGCAAGTGTCCCCTTCTCTCTTCAGCAGCTCCCTCAGTGGTAAAACAAGTCCATGGCCTCTCTGTGACCTTTCAAGGAGGTCAAATGATGAGAGAGACCTTTCACTTGAAACATTTTCCATCCCAAAGAGAATCAGAATGCTGCAGAAGAAGAGCATTATCATCACACTGTCAGATAAAGATGGAGCTGATGCCTGGTGGGCCCACAAATGATAGGCACAAATTTCTAGTTTTCAAGAATTGCTGCATCATTTGGTTAAAGGTAATACAGTGCAGGTAAAGAGAATAAGAGAGAAATGGGATTTCTTGAAACATGTACTCCTTCCTCTTCTACAAGAGTGCAACAACTTATTCCCTCACACTTTTTTTATTCCAGCTTTCCTTTCTGTTCTGTAGAAAGAGAATTTTCTCAACTCCTTCCATCCCATCCCACTACATCCACTCTTAAAGCATGTCCAAAGGAAGAGGGATGGGAGGAAGGTCACAGAATGAACCAGGACCAGTGGAGAAAAAGACCACTGGATTTCTCCAACTTTGTATCTAAAAATGTTAAAACCATGAAGCTATAATAGAGAATTCTCAAACCTCCATGGAGGTCTGGGAGAAGTGCAAGCAAAAAGGTAGTGGGAAAAGACATGGATAAGGCTCCTGACCAGGGACAAGATGTCCAGCAGAAGACTTGGTCTTCCCACGGCTGAATCAGGTCCAAAACACAGCCAGAGATCATGCCGAGGCCACGGTCCTTCCCATGGGTGCCTCTGCCACCTGCCAGGGAGGTCTGCCCTCCACTGTGGGGCCCAGTGCCCTCTTGCCCTTCCAATGCTTTACAGAAACACTCTCAGGAAAGGATTTGATCAACTGCCTCCTGGTGAGTTGTGAGCTACTACTCCTAAATATATGTGTTTTTCAGCTTAGATTAAAACCTAATGTGAAGAAATTCATCACAATTTTGGTCTTACAGGGGAAAATATGTGACACGATTTCAAAGCAATATAGAATATTTGAAATCAGGGTCCACTTGGGCAAGTGTGGGGAGCCTGGTCACGACAATGGTCAGTCCACAAGAGGGGTTTCTGTGAAGTAGAGAGCAAGCTCCAGACCCCCGGACTCACTGAGGGGCGCTGCTCCATAGCGTCCCCACTCTTTGTGACCTGCTCCATGTTAACACATGGCCGTGTTCATCTTCACTCACACACACACAGCTAGGAGACACAGTAGGGCAGGAAAGGCATCCCACAGTGAGCAACTCTTACTGACATGCCCCACCAACTACCCTAAGAGCTCCCCAGCTTGGGAAGAGGCACAGAGGGGTCCTCTGGGTGCTGGTGGAAGCATCTTTCCTCTGGACTCAATGTCCTTTCACAAGGTGTGACTGTTGCTAGGACACAGTGATATCCCCAGTCCTCCCATCCAGCCCCCCAGGCCTTCTCACTCAGACCCAGAAAGTAACCCATCTGGCAGATGCCACAGTGAGCTCTCAAAGTCCGTCTCCTGGGAGCAGCCTTATGGCCTGGTCTTGCTGGGCTAGTGGGGGTGCAGAGGACAGCAAAGAGGTTCACAGGCAGTGTGACAGTATGTGCTCCATCCCACAGCAGCTCACCCCACCCTCCCTGAGCACTATCTAGAGTAAACAGAACATTTCAGGTGCTTAAAATTGTAAGACTGGGCCCTCCCTGGTGGTACAGCAGGTTAAAACACAGCACTAAGAAGCTAAGGCCACTTCAGCATGAGTTCTATCCCTGCCCTGGAGGTGACCCACATGGCACAGCAAAACTCTCCTGACCCGCCCACCACCCCCCTCAACAGTATACTTTGTTGATCTACCTGTTCTGCTCCCCACTCTGTCTCTGGTGAATCCTCTCACCGCCCCTGCACCTCTGGCCTGTACCCCAGTTCTGTATGCATAAATAAATCTTTTTTTAAAAAATTGTAAGACTGTAGTCTTAGAACTCCATCTGCATTTGAGGAGAGGAGTACTGTCTGTGGCAATAGGGAGGGCAGAGAGTGACGGGGATTTTGTAGGGTTTTAGTGTTTGTTAGTTGCTTTAGAATTTCTGTGGGGAGAGGGGGTACTATGTGGCTCTAAAAAGAGCAACCAGCGGAGCCACCCAGTCAACTCCCCATGCACCAGCACAGCAGAAATCATGGCCTCCAGCATTTTAAATAATAAGGGGCTGTCAGTACCAACAAGCCTCAGTCTCTGAAGTCTCAAGAGGATAAAAAAAAAATCCTCCACGCAAGGTGACAGAGAGATTTAAATGAAGAAACATTCTGAGAAACGGAGGGGACAGCTGCAACTGGCCCATCTGTGAAGCGTCCGTGTCACCTGACTGGCAGCCAAGCCCTGAATCGGCCTTCCTGAGCAGCGTTGTACATGTGCACAGAAAAGATAATGTTAATGTCGCTCCTTATTTGTTTTTCTGTCTACAAAAATGCCCACCTATCAGTATTTAATGGCTCCCAGAAATAAAGCTATTTTAAAACATTATCCAAGATGCAAAGGAGTCACTGAAATCTGTTGCTATGACCTTTCCCTGTCACTGGATAGATGTTTCCAAATCTACAAAAGCCTTCCCAAAGGCCTCTCAGTGCCAGGATCCCCAGGATAGCAGAGAATGTCCAACATGAGTTTTTGCCCTGGGGAATAAATCTTTTTTAAAAAATTGTAAGGTCCCCCAAAGGGTCCGAGAACCGTACATTTTATAGAGCTGTAACTGGACAAAAGGCTTTCACCTCTCAGGTTGTTTCCCTGGTCTTGTCTAGATGAGTGAGTCTAGTGGACAACAGGGTTTTCAACTTTTGTTGCATATCAACTCCACAATGACAAGAATTTCACCCTCAGACACAGACAAGGGGGCAAGAGAATATTAATCGTGAGAGCAGTTAACTCACTGCAAACCTACTGTCATCACTCTCAGATCAGGAAAAGGTAGAGAAATTTGGTGGCAGCATGGAAAATGAATTGCATTCTCCCATATAAAAGGTCTGTTCCCTACAGGCATACACCCACACACACAGCACACACTTACAGGCCTTTTCTTCAGCTTTAATGATTACTGCAGACAGTGCCTTGATCTAAGAGTCCCCAAACTAGAAGCTGACCTACATTCTTCCCTCTCTCTCACTCTCCAAGACTTCGCTCCCCTCAGTCTCTTCATCCATGAAATGGGTCTGACTTATGCCAGAGGGAACAACAGTGTCTGGTTCAAGGCATGTATTGTGAAGTTTCTGCTGACAGGATATCCTGGGAAGGTTGGTCAAATCTGGGTCTCAATTTCGCTCACCTATGGGATGCATTCATAATGGCCCCTACCTCATAGGGCAGCTGAAGAAATGAAGTAAGAGTTCAGCTTTTGGTAAATGGCTTCATTATCATTACAGAGCAGTATTAAAAATCAAAAGGAACTTCAGTGCAGAGAAATGCCAATACTACTAACAGGTCTCTGTCATTAATGCCCTAATCCTGATCACCATCATTTCTTGTCTGGGTTATTGTAAAATCATTCAGTCTCTCTGACTCTAGAATCCCAACTCTTTCACTAATGAAATGAATGAAAAGGCCACTAATGCCTCTTCCATATCACTCTTGGGATCAAGTCATTAATTTATGTAATTCATCTGCTTAAAAACCTTTCATATCTATCTGTTGCTTATTAAAGGCCAAACCCTTTATTACAGTCTACAAAGTTATTCATAATAGGAGTCCACCTCTTTGGCTTCATCTTCCATGGCACGGCTCCTATCTGCCTGGGGCACTCTTCTTATTTCTTCTGAGAAACACTGCACACCTTTCTCCACACAACTCAACCACCACCTCCCGTTTGAAAGCCCCTCCAGGTCCAGCTGACCTCAACCTCTTCAAGACCCAACTCTATCCATCACCATGTACACATCTACCTCCAATACCTGGTGTGTTAAAGACAGGGCCACCAGTGTGCCAGGTGCCCTTAATGTTCCAAGTCTGGCATGTGGCCAGCATTGAAGGGATGTGCTGAAAATTCCTGTGGAGTAGAGTCCCCTCCTGTGAAGACATGGACACAGGCAGATTCAGTGTCAACACACTCTTATCACTGATACGACTCCACTGGGAATATTTTAACTAAGTTGTCCCCTATATCAGCTTGGGTGTGCTTTTTACCAAGTCTCTCCACCAGTAATGTGGGATTCTAATCAGAAATTGCTGCAGTACGAGGTCAAATGTAAAGACAAACACACCTTCCTCTCCTACCTACCCCTACTCTAATTTCACCAGAATCTGAAAGGAACATATGATTTTTAACAGCACTCACACTCTGTTGGCATGCCAATTAACACCAATTAATCATTTTCATTAGGTGTGATAATGACTAGGAGAGAAAAGATTAGTTCCAACAAAATACTCTGTGCCTGTATCAAGTGCCCCGGTGACACACAAGATTAAGCCACCTAAGATCAAACCCTCATCAAACTACCTCTGCTCCACTGGAGACCTGTCAGTGAACCTCCTAGATGGTGTCAAAAAAGCAAAAATACCCAGCTGGGGAAGCATCCAGATGTCAAGCTCTGACCTAAACAATCATCAAAAAATTAATTGATGTTCTCCCAAAGCAAGGTTCTTTGCAATCATGAAAGCTCTGAAACATGATACATCCATCAATTATAATTCCTGAGTCCCTAAGGAGACAACAAACATGAATCACATGATGCACCTATGCCAAAGTAGTTTCCAGCCCAATGAGGATCAGTTTGAAAGCTCCTCACTTGCCAGCTGCCCCCGCGTAACCTTTCCTATCTGTGGGTTGGCAACTCTGGCCTTCCCTGGCAACTTTGACCTTCCAGGTCAAAATCCTTGCAGACATTCTTGATCTCTTGCATTCTCTCATCTATCCACTAAAAATAAAATTCAAATTTTCACAAAGATGGCTCTGAAAGTAAAGAAAGAAGAACCCACCCTTCCCCAAGCTGAAACCAGGCCAAAAGTTTTGAAGGCCAAGAAAGCAGCAATGATAGGCAGTCACAGAAAAAAGATCTCTACCTTTTGTAGGCCCAAGACGCTGTAGCTCCAGAGGCAACCCAAATATTCTTGGAAGATCACTCCCAGGAGAGACAAGCAGACTAATGTGCCTCATCATGCTCCTTTGCCCACTGGTCAGCCACAAAGAAGATAGAAGTCAATTACATACTTGTGTTCACTGCATGCCAAGGCCAGCAAGTACCAGATCAAACAAGCTGTGAAGAAGCTTGTGAATCTGACATGGCCAAGGTCAACACCCTGATCAGACCTGATGGACAGAAGAAGGCATATGTTTTTCTGGCTTCTGACTATAATGATTTGGATGTTGTCAGCAAAATTATGATTATCAACAGAGTCCAGCTGGTTAATTCTAAACATAATTATTTTACCATAACAAAATAAAAACTCAAAATACATAGAATGTGGCCATATTCTCATTACCTCCAACCACCTGGACTATTGCAGTAGCCTCTTTACATATTTCCTATCTCCATCTTCACCTTCAGTCTATTCGAAATATAGCATCCAGAGAGTTTTTTGGTTGTTTGTTTTTGTTTTTTAAGTAAATCTATCACCCACCTTCTCAAAATCCTCCTATGGCTCCTTGTCTTCCTCAGTTATTAAAATATCCCAGAAGGCCCTAAGTAATATCCTCTATTATTTATCTAACTCACCTTCTCCCTCCCTTTCTTGCTCCACTACAATACTGGCCTTGTTCCTGAAATACATCAGGTACACTTGCACCTCAGGGGCCTTTCCACAAGTCATTACATCATAGACAACAAGAACCTTAGAAAATGGGTAGGATTTGAACCTGTAGAGTTGAGATAATGACATGCAGGTAGAAGGGAAGTGTCTCTTAGGCTAACAGAAGCTCATGGTTCATTTAGGCAGAGGCGAGGCAGTGACAAGGAACTGAGTTGAGAGAGCTGACTAAAGTCTTAACTTTGATGGTCAAAGAGAAGACTCTGTTGTTGGAAGCTGCTAAGGACTTTGAAAGAAGTTCAAAGCATTATTTACCTTCAGTTGCTTCTGCTTTATAGAAACACAAATTGGGACTATTTTTCAAAAGCATCATCAAACTTTTATAGTGTAAATCTCAAGAGACCTCAGGTCACTATTTCCATGTCCCGCCTGTCACCCTCATTCCTACAGAGGATCCCTTGTTCCATTCCTTTGTAAAGACTAATGTGGTCCCAGACCACTGGTCCCTTCACTTGCAGGCTTCTCTGACCCCTACTCAGTGATCACCCCTCCTCTGCATGTTCAATGCACCCCTTGCACTCCATGAATGCTTCCTTGTTTTGTGACCACTTGACATATATTGTCTCCACACCTACATAAGGTTAAGAGCTAGTCAGCTCCAAAGTTCTGGACCTCTTTTGTGATGTTGGCACTGTTCTGAGCACAAGGAGATTAAATGTCTGTGCTCAAGTGGTCTTCCAGAGACAGAATGTATCTGACCCAGTGCAGGCACCCATCAAATTCAGCCATCGAGACCACCTTGAAGAGCAAAACCTTTTTTTTTTTTTTTTAAAGATTTATTTATTTGTACATACAGAACTGGGGTACAGGCCAGAGGCTCAGGGGCGGTGAAAGGCTTCACCAGAGATAGAGTGGGGAGCAGAACAGGCAGATCAATGAAGTACACTGCTGAGGGGAGCAGCGGGCAGGTCAGGAGAGGTCTGCCTTGCCATGTGGTCACCTCTGGGGCAGGCGGGAATCGAACTCATGCGGAAGTGGCTTTAGCTTCTCAGTGCTGTGCTTTAACCCGCTGCACCACCAGGGAGGGCCCAAAGAACAGAACCTTTTGAAAGAATCAGAGTTACATTCTGGGCTCACCTAAAAGTGATAGGTCTGGAAAGTACTGGCTAAAGACTCTGAGTGTGTATGTATGTTAAGGGATAATCTTACTTAAAAAATTGATAAATCTGATGTTACATTTTGTAAATTTAAGGAATACAAGGTATTACTTTAATACATCTATATATTATAACACGGTTGTCATGAAAATGATGTTTATCATTTTATGTTACTATAGTATAAATGTCTATTCATTATCATGTATATTACAGAGACCATCTCCACACCTATTAGAATGGCTATCACCAAGAAAACTAGAAAAAAGAGGAGCTAGCAAGAATGTGATATAAAGAGCTCTCATACATTGTTGGTGGGAATGTAAATTAATGCAACCACCTATGGATTAACAATATGGAGATAGCTTAAAAAGTTAAAAATAGATCTACCATACAATTTAAAGATATAATTTATGGTTGTATGTCCAAGAGAAATATAAGCAGCATTTCACCAAGATATATAGACTATTGTGTTTATTGCAGTATTATTCACGATAATCAATAACTAAAACAACCCAAATGCATTCCAGTGGATAGATGTATAAAAAAAAAGATGTGGTACATATATGCAATGGAATGTTACTCAACTATGAAAAACTTATACTTCCATTGTGATAACATGGACATGGAACACATTCTAGGAGAGATAAATCAGACAGAGAAAATCCTGAATGTGGAATCTAAAAAAAGGCAAAAATAAAAATGTAGTGTATGGCAGAAGATCGGTGTTAGGGGATAAGATTAGTGTTTAAGGGCAAACTTTGTATGTTTTTTGTTAAAAGATTATGAATGCATACAGAGCTGAGGTATAGGCCAGAGGTACAGGAGCGGTAAGAGGCTTCACCATAGACAGAGTGGGGAGCAGAACAGGCTGACTGCTGAAGTACACTGCTGAGGGGAGCAGCAGGCGGGTCAGGAGCTATCTGCCATGCCATGTGGTCACCTCCAGGGTGGGAATCGAAGGCATGCTGAAGTGGCTTTAGCTTCTTAGTGTTGTGCGCCACAAGGGAGGGCACAAACTTGTATGTTTTTAAAAGAAATAAGTGGAATGAATGACAGAAAGCCCCAGAGTGGGAGTCAACATTCACCTGAGCAGTATCCTACTTGAGGTTAGAATGACTCACCCACTCAAATATCATTACTGGGGGCCTATGACTACTGCTACCAGAGAAGAATCTCCCCCAAACTATATTTTCCTTTACTCCACCCCCAGGTAAAAATGATAAAAGTTTGCATTACATTTGGCATTTCTTGCTTTAGTCTTTCCCAGGGCATCTAGGCATACCCAACATAAACATAATTTTTTAATGGTTATACTTTTGTGCCTGAATGGTTCTGGCTGCTGGAACTTTTTTCTAATACTTTTATCTAGTCATTGTCTCAAGGGCTTCCCTAACAAGAATTCTTGGCCAGAATTGACTGGACTATAGCAGGTACAGCTTCAGAAATGGCTGTACCTGCTTTCTGCCACAGAAGGTGGTGGTATCCATATTCATAATTCAGTAAAAGAGAAATATCTCCCCCTTTCCTGTTTCCCTGCTGGATTTTCCATCTGGGGCACACAGTGCAACTCAGAATGTCAGGAGCAGGAGAGATGAAAGCACAGAGGAAAAGAACACACACCTGCCGACCTTCTGCATGCTGCACTGTTCCCATCCGTGTTACTGTGCTACACACACAGGCCAGCAAAGCCTCCACCACAGCCCCAAAGGAAGGTACCAGAACTACCAGGGACAGAGCCAGATTCTTCCTTCTGTGGCATGCCAGGCGCTATCCGTGACCTTCAGAATTCCAGGATCTCCCTGGGATGGGAACTCCAGGTTCCTCCTTAGTAAACATAACTCACCCCTTGGCTCCCTGACCAAGAGTCACCTCCCACCAGGCACATAAACCTCTTGTCCGCATATGTATACTTAACACAAATGTGCCCCTGGCTCAAAGACTGCATCTCCCTAGTGCCCAGCCCCTCGGGTGTGATGATCATAAGCACGTAGAAAAAACAAAAACTGAGCCAGCAACAAGAAGCATATAAAACCTTGGTTAGGAGTTAGAAAGAAATATGTAATGAGCACAAGTATGAAAAGCAATAGTGTCAAACACAACCCAGGATGCTTGCTGGTGTTTACAACCCACTAGTTAAAATGTCTGAAAAGAATTCACTGTCAACACAGCATATTGGTTGCCTCCATTGGCAGTGAGAACATTAGTTGTCACCTTTGGGCTACCCAGGTTAAGAAGATCGCTTGGTGGCCCTCCCTGGTGGCGCAG
>NW_004567115.1:25671978-25693891 GCF_000260355.1 Condylura cristata
ATTAGAAGATTCTATACATGGAGTGGCCAAGTCCTGAGCAGAAGAGAGAAGACAGCTGTGTCATGTCCTGGGCAGCAACTCGCCATTCACCCCAGAGAGGAGGAAATGGGCTTGGCAACACGAGGGGGCTGGGTAAGGAGAATTACATTTGAAGGTAATGTAAACTGAGTTGTCCCTCCTTCATGAAGGGTGGGAGAGGAGTGTTATCAATCTGGGATGGCTTAAGGACACATATTTCCACAGGTAGGAATAATACTTGAAAGACTATTGTTATGAGCTGAATCATATCCTTTTTTCCTCCCCCCCAAAAAAATAATATTTTGTAAATTTGAATTCATTTGTATGTGAAGTCCTAACCTCTGCACCTCAGAATATGTCCTTATTTGGAGACAGTTACTTAAATTAAAATGAGGTCATTAGGATGTACTCTAACCCAGAAAGAGTGTCTTTCTTATGATGAAGGTAGACAGAGAGAAGACAATGCACAGAAATGCAGAGAATGGTGGTCAGCTGCCTCCCGCAGACTCCGAAGGAACCAGTGCCCCTGACACCCTAATGGAGGGTTTCTAGCCTCCAGAATGGAAGACAACAAATCTCTGTTGCTTAAGCCACTCAGTCTGTGGTACTCTGTTATCACAGTCCTAGTACACCCATACAGCTCTTAAAGATCCTTTCTATAACAATTAGAAAATCCCCAGGAATTTTATAAAAGGTATCTTGTCCCATTTTATGCCCAGGACGTCTAGCATAATTAGCTTCTGATAAAGCTGCTCTCCTGCTGGACTGTGGGTTTGATGATAGGGACTAATTTCATTTAGCACTGTGCCAGGATCTAGTAGATACTTGAGGAAATCATCTGGGTTTCTCTTATTGTTGAAAGCTTTTTAACTTCTTTTACACTAATTCCTAAAAAACAAAAAGAAACAAAAGCACATATGTGTTTGAACACATTTGAGATTTTTACTTATTGCCTAAATTAAGAGTGTGTGAGTGTGTGTGTGTGTGTTTGCACACACACTTGCGTGTATAGGGAGGGAGAGAAATTAAGGAGAGAATTTTCTCCCAAGGTTTTCAGTGGGTGGCAGAAAAAAAAAAAAAATCAGCATCATGCCAGCATTATAGCTGATGTTTGGTACTATTTATAGAGTCGGCCATGGCCATATCAGATCTTTCAAAGCAGCAAAACATCTGGGCACATTCCAAAGTAGAGAGGAAGAACCCAAGTCACAACACATTACAGAGTGGAAGGTTGCATCTTTACAAAGTTACAATTTACACTTGCTAAACATAATCTTATGCCTCTGAGAATTTTGGGGAACCTGACTCTGGTACTGAATGTAATGAAAGAAAACACAGTAATTGTTGTAGTTTCAAATTTTAAAAAGATCTGATGTGAATGGCTGGTTTCCATAGGGCAGAGGACACACAGCATGTTTTCAGCAAAGGGCCTTCAAGTGGCCACTGGCCGTCCATGGTCAATCATTATGGGGAACCCTGCCGATCAGAAGTTGTCAGCTACCCTCGCACATCATCAGCAAAATTAGATCCAAAAACACCCCTCCACCAGCTCTTCGCTTTAAGGCAGATGGCACCCCTCCCTGCCCCATCTCCCAGGGATGTCATTAAAGAGAATGGAATTAAGGGAAAATATTTGAACTTATATAACACTTGGAACATCTGCATAAAAAAGAGAAAATCACTATTACTACAATATTACAATATTTTGCAGACCTAAAGTGTGTCCTACTTTAGGTAAAGCCAATATACCTTTTAGAATTCAGATTCTAAAAACCTATCAGAACTAAGTTGTGCCGCATTTAAAGAAGAGCAAAGTCCCCATGGTTGTAGGCCTCTAATTTAATTACTAGGAATTGCCCAGCACTGAGCCAAACACCTTTTACAAATTTATAAGGTGTTTGTTGAATGAAACAATTATTTCAGCCAAAGAGCCCGCTTCATCTAAATGCAGAATGCATTATAGAGTTGCCATAATCCTCGCCCTGCAGTTGGGTGGATGAGACACCTCCAAAATGACTTGGGCGTGACTATATTCTGTGAGAATGCCTGCCCTGGAACCCATCTCCTCTGCCCAGCGTTTTCCTACAACCGCCCTGGCACCAGCTGCCCCCATGTTCTGTGAATTCTGTGTAGGCAGAGCGGCTGTTTTAAGAATCTTGTTCCTGACTTTCCAATGATGACCCTGGAGACAGAAGGCTGGAAGTTCCCATCCAGCTGTGGCCTTGATGATGACTAACATCAATGGTTAGTGCATCTACAGCTTCTCAGAAGCTAAAGGATTTCAGGGCAGTCTATGTGCTGTGCTTGGCACGGACTTCACAATACACCCACTTCTACCTCTTTGTTCTAAAATATTTATTCCTAGCCCCCAAACATTTGTTTCTTCCGCACTGGTCAGGGAAAAATAAGAGGAGGAATTTACAAAACCTTCCCACAAGTTTCCTAGCAATTCATGCCAGATTTAATCCACAGAGAAATACTTCCTAAATAGGGCAAGAAACCAATCCACTCAGGATATTGGATTCCATGGTCTTTTTAAAATTTTTATGATAAAGCTTCACATAAAAAAGGACACTGGGCCGTCTCTGGTGGCACAATGGGTTAAGATGCAGCACTGCAAGCTGGCCGCAGCTGCTTCAGCATGAGTTCGAGCCCCAGCCCTGGAGGTGACCCACATGGCGAGGCAGACCTCTCCTGGCACGCCTACTGCTCCCCTCAGCAGTATACTTTGTTTATCTGCCTGCTCTGCTCCCCACTGTCTCCGGTGAATCCTCTCACCCTGTGCTTCTGCCCTGAACCCCAGTTCTGTATGTATATATAAATCTTTAAAAAAAACTATCAAAAAAACAGCAAAAGCAAAAATCATCCAGCATTTCACTCTCCAGAGATAATGTCTATTAACATATTAGCCTATCTTGCTTACATGTATATATATACTACATATTCATATATATTTCATTATATATTATTTGTATATTATATATTTCACTAGCCAGTTGAGAAGGTCTCATACAGTTTCATGTAACTGTTTCACATTAATTAGCATTCTTGAAATATCTTATATGGCTAGCTAATATGCCACTGGTTGGATAAACCTTACTTGTTTCCTACTTTTGGAGAAGATTGATTCCAATTTTTTTGTTAAAATGTTGTGTATTTTTTTTTAAGATTTATTTATTTATTCATATAGAACTGGAGTACAGGCCAGAGATGCAGAGGGTGAGAGAATTCATCAGAGACAGAGGGGGGAGCAGAACAAGCAGACTGTGGAAGTACACTGCTGAGGGGAGCAGCGGGCAATCAGGAGAGGTCTGCCACGCCATGTGGTCACCTCCAGGGCAGGGTGGGGATCCAACTCATGCGGAAGTGGCTTAAGCTTCTTTGTGCTGTGCTTTAACCCACTGCGCCACCAGGGAGGGCCAGATTCCAGTTTTTTAGAAAGATAAACAACACCATGGTGAACAATTTTTGTACACGTTTCCCTACCTTTCTAACTACTTCCTTAGAATAGGATCTTAAAAGTGGATTCAGAAGTACAGAAACCCACAAAAACCCTGTTTTCCAGAAAGACTGCACATTACAGTCCTATTAGCAAGCCATTCTATCATTCTACTACATCCCTGTGACTCTGGGCAATGTTATTTTCAACAGTGGGGAGTTTTATTGCTAGAAAAGTGGTAACCTCATTTCCATCTTAATTAGCATTTTACTATTGTTATTACTGAAATCATTATTGGTGGGAAATACTTGACTTGAATTTCTCTCCTCCCCCACCACATGGCACCCCTCAAAGTTAAGTCCTTTCATCCTTACTTTACTGAGAAACTGAGGCACAATCCAGTGACTTTTCTTGAATCAGGACTCAAAACTGACTCCAAAGCCTCAGCTCATCAACTATGCTACCAAGTCCCTTATTCATGAAGACAACCATTTTTGCAGGTGTTTTAAGCCCTTATATTTCTCTCTTTCTCTGAACTGCCGTAAATTTATTTTCCTGTGTAAAAAAGGAGTCCTCAGCAATTAGGATGTTTTGACACCCCAGACTCATACATCAGCCCACTAACTCTTCCTTGCCTCCACCACCCGTTGTCTCCCCACACGGGTGCAACACAATGTCCCCTCTTTTAGATGAAAAGAATTTAAACTGTCTTCATCCAAGTCCTCTGGAGATTATTCAGAAGGTTCTGGAATTTAATTAAATCTCAACCAGCAAGTAACAATTCATAGTCAAAGAAGCAAAATTTAGGATCTCTTGAAATGACCAGCTGGGAGCACAGCTCTCAACAGGGCCTGTTCTATAAAAACATCCCTCCTTTTCTTTACAGGAAGTAGGTTCAGAAAGCCATTGTGTTTTCTCCTGAGAGATAAATACCTCCTGCCTCCCATAACAATATCACATTTAAGTGTACAGCCAGGTCAGAATCTACCCACCATGACCACACTTTAAGGTGATCTGAGGAAATGTATACACATTCCCCCCAACCTCAACTCTAGCTTATGAATGGAATTTTCTCAAAAGATGAGAGCCAAGAAGTATTGCTGTGGCACTCAAGTACTACCTCCCAAATAAATGGGAAGAATATCCAGCTATACCAGGTCCGAGAACACCCTCCCATCCAACAAAGAGCTGGCACTGACAGTTAAAACAGGCTAGAAAAGGGGGAGTTTTTGCCTTGGAATTCACCTGCTCACCCAAGAATTCATGCTGCAGAAAAGTTCTGCAGGATCATAAACCAGCCTTCCGCTTGCTTCAGAGCTCACTCTGCAACTTGCAGTGATCATTTGCTTGATTCAGCTCAGGTTAGAGAGATGGATAGGATTTTCCCACAAATCACTTGATTAGTACAAGAAATCTATGTTCCTGCTGTTCTAAGCAATGCAGGGATTTTTGGGTTCCTTTAAATCTCTCTCAATATTATGGTTCTTGCAGACTTCAGAGTTTCTTTCCTTGGATTTATTTGTTGAAGGCACCACACTCCTTGGCAATGTTACCTTGCTTCTCTCCGATATCTTGACCAGCAATATTTGAGAGGAAGCGTGTGAGCGCCAAAACCCAGAAATGGGCATTCCCACCTTCTCACTAACCACCCTAGGAGCACAGCAGTAGAACAATCAGATCCGGGATCTACTTGCCCTTTGCCCCAGCCCACCAACCTGGCCTGGCCTGACCCATCTTGAGAGAGAACTGGTCATGCCCCCTCCATCCTCCATCATCTTGCATTACTTAGCATAGATGCTTGAGTACTCACTTTATTACAGACCGGGTGCTGGGTATTTGCAGCTAATACACCACTAAATCCAAAAACAAAAGAGTTGATATTGGGTATTTTAGAGCTAGGATAACTGAGGTTTGTGGTTGCCACATGGACTCTGCGAGCCAGAGTTGTGGAGATATCTCCGGGCAGGTAAGCTCGGGGTCCTGGCCTCTCTGTGCCATCATATTCTTTTTTAACTCAAAAGACCACCAGGAGCAAGACTGTGGAAAAGACCAGCACTGAACCACAGACTCCTAATTGTTCTTTATCACAACTAATAATGATCTCATTTCCCCGGCGAGCACATGGCTTTGGGCACTTTGCCATCTAGCAATCCCTCTCAGCTAACCTGACAGGTCTGGGGCAAATCACAAGTCCTAGACACCCCCAATTCTGGAATGAACATACCCTTTCCAGGGCTGTATGGACAATGAGTTTACACCCTCTTGGTCCCTGGGCACACTCACGGAGCTCCGGAGAACACCCTCCACTTCTTCCAGACCCAGGGACCGTCTCCAGACCCTCCCAAACACATCATGCAGTCTCTGAATGAAGCTGTCCAGCCTGCTTTTCTGCTGGGTTTGTGACGGATGTTCTTTTCCAAAACTCCAAGTCATTTCCCTTCCCTACAGCACCACTTGCTCTCTGGTCTGTTTTCCTTTCTTTTCCCCATAGATATCTAAACAGAACAAAGGAAGCACTGGGCTTTTCTGCTTCGTTATATCAGCATTTCCCTAGTCCCAGCAGCTTGGAATGGAGAACCACCCAGGAGGTCTCTTCTCCACCTCCAGACTTCCCTCCTGGGGTATCAGAGAGAAGAACAGAGAGTTCAGTCCTACATTGCGAGCTCATCATGCAGCCTTGGGCACCCTTTTCCCCAGGGCAATTTCTGAAGGTAAAAATTAGAGAACAATCTTCCTCTTGGCCCCTCCTCCCTCACTGTAAAATGGTTATCTGTTTTTGTTTTGTGTTGTTTTTAAATTTATTTTATTTGAACATGTAAGACCTGGGGTGTAGGCCAGAGGTGCAGGGTGTGAGAGGATTCACCAGAGACAAAGTGGGGAGCAGAAGAAGAAGAGTGACTAAAGTACACTCCTGAGGGGAGCAGCAGGCAGGACAGGAGAGGTCTGCCGCGCCATGTGGGTCAGCTCCTTGGTACTGTAGTGGCTTTCCATAGCTTGACAGTGCTGAGACTTAAGCCTTGCACCATCAGGGAAGCTCCACCACAGTAAGATGCTAAAAAAATTAAAAGGCTCTGAGACCTAGAAAGGGAGGGGTGAAAATACAGTAAGCCTCACCCAACCCTCACACAGGTAATCGGCAGGAGAGCTGTGAGTAATCCCAAACAGAATTTCATTGCTTCAAAATAAACTGTACCCAAAAGAAAAAACAAATTTTAACTGTGTGCTAACGGCTATTAATTAGACTCACTGTGACCATTTCCATTTTATAGATATAGATATAGATATAGATATATACACATACACACACACATATACAAGTATGTGTGTATATATGTTTATATATAAATATGTGTTGTACACCTGACACTAATATAACATATCAAAAATTTTAAACTACAGTCAAACAAGAACCTACAGACAGCTCTGGGCCCGTGATCTGAGGCTCTACTCAGAAATCTTCATCCACTCCATCTTGGCCTTATTAATTCAATCATAACTTATCAGAATTTACAGGGCTCCTTTTGCAGTGAAAAGTTCAAGTGGTAACATCTGCAAGAAACTTTTTCTTTTGATTTAGAGACTCCAATCTCCTCTGTCATTCTCTCCCACCTCTCTCCTTCTGTGCCCAAGGGGGACATATCCCCACTAGCCTAATCTTCCTTCCTAGTTGTTGAGAACATGAAGCAACCTAGGAAAAGTCCTTCCCACCGACCCCCCACACGTCCCACCCACCCAGCCGCCTTCCCTCCCACAGCCATGCACAAGGCCAGTGAAGGGCACGCCTGCCCTGTTCACCAGGCCCTGGTTCTCTCCCTCCTCAAGGCCTCCCCGTCTCACCTGTGCTTTCAACTGGATCACTTCCATCAGCAAACAAACATCGTTATTTTTCTACTTGGCAAGAGAAATAAGTCTTTTGACCCCACACACTCCTACAGTTAACCTTTTGTTTCTTCATGCCCTTTTACCACCACACTCTTCCATAAACTTGCTGAGCTCTCCGCAGCATCTCTTCCCTACCACCCGATGCAGCCATTGTGTCCTGCCCCGTCAAAGCCACGATCACCAGGCCACGAGTGGCCTCCATGCTGCTAGCGTTCAGGGCTCAGCCCATGACGTGACCGACGAGTAAGCACCTCTTTTAGAAACCTAGCAGCTCACAAAACTAACTCAAACTGTGCATCCCCAGTTTGCTCTCATCAGTCCTTTCCACTTCACGCTGAAAGTCTTAAAAGGCAGCCCAAACTCTTATTTTCTCAAATCCCACATTTGACCTATCTTCAAGTCCTTAGTTTCACCATCAAAATATGTCCAGAATCTGACCACACCACACACACACACAAACACACACACACCACCACCACCACCACATCTCACACACCAGCTAGCACTTTCTCTCTCCCCCACCCTCTTTCTCACATGCTCACACCCCCCAGGATCACTGCCTCCTGGCTGCACCAGCCCTCCTGTGGTGCCCTCATCACAAAGGCAGCCAGTTCTCCTTCACCACAGACTAAGTCACTCCTATGCTCAAAACTTTGCAGCAGGTTAAGGAAATGCGGCCTGGCTTTGTCCCTACACCTGATACCTCAAGTGTCTCCCTGAAGGCCTCTCCAGAGTGGGGATGCTTTCCTCCCAAGCTGCCACAGGGGTCACCCTGCAAGGCCCTCCTTCTCTGTTCCCTCCACACCACACCCCTCACTCGACTTCCCTTTCCCCAGCATTCTTGTCATCCCCCCCCCGTTTATTCATTAATTCACCATCTTTCTCCACCCACTAAAACATACACCGAGAGGCTAGAGCTGTGTCCACTCCTGTATTCTCAGAGCTTACAAGAGTGCTTGTCAATTCTCAATATTTCAGCAACAAATAAATGAGCACATCTCAGAGGCTGAGTTTCTATTTAGGAAACGGAAGGATGGGGAGAGAAGCACCTTCCCTCATAGAGAAGCCAAGAGCAGCACCCTAGTTGAGAGCCGCCCAGCCCTGGAGCCCAGGGTCCTTTACCGACCTGATCCAGGCAACGGACAAGCAAACATACAGTCAGGGACAAGGGCTTCCAGCCCCTAGGCAGCACCTCCTGGGATCAGGAGGGGCAGAAAGGAGAAGCGCCAGCTGGAGGCAGATGGATTGCCAGCTCCACGGCTCAGCTTCCGCTCTGCTAAGAGTGGTGGCCAAAGGCTTAAAAACATTAACATGGGCCCACCCTGGTGGCACACGGGTCAAAGCACAGCACTGAGAAGCGAAAGCCACTTCAGCATGAATTCGATCCCCGGTCCCACAGGTGACCCACATGGCTCGGCAGACCTCTCCTGACCCGCCTCCTGTGCCCCTCAGCAGTGTACTTCGTCATTGGGCCTGTTCTGCTCCCCGCTTTGCCTCTGGTGAAGCCAGAAGCTCTCACCGCTCCTGCACCTCTGGCCTGTACCCCAGCTCTGTATACATAAATAAAATCTTAAAGTTAACATAAAGAATAATCTCAGATTTTTTTTCTTATTAGTGTTTTATCACACTTGAAAGTCTACAATGGCAGCTTTAAAAGAGGTTACACATACAAAATGATGTAAAAATAAACTGTTGTAAAATAAAATAAATTCTAAAAAAAGGAGAGAGTAAAGAACTAGAGAATAGTGTAAAAATTATAATATGTTGAAATGTATACTATTTAGATTAAACGGATACTTAGTGCACAGAAAAAAAAAAAAAAGAGGTTACAGTGATTTTGTTGTTGATGTGCCACCAGCTGCCCCCTCACTTCCAAATGGGAGTCTCAAGCCCCTACTTACTTTCCACTTTGCTCCCCCCCCTTTGTCTTTTCCTTTTTGTCTCTTCACTTTCCTTTCCTCTTCCCACATCCAGAAAGCCCTCAGTTCCAGACAGGCAGGGGAGGGCTGGCAGAATAGAAACCATTCGAATTCTCCTTTCTCTCTTCCTGGAACCCTACTGGGTAAATTTCATTTTCAGCAGGAACAAAACTAAGAGGAACATATAAGACAGAATCCACGCAAGACCCTCCCTCAGTGCCTCCCCCATACTCCCTCACTCCCCAGATGATGAAACAGAAGGGAATTCTGAAAATAAACATGGCCTGAATGGCAGGATATACCCCCACCTGCTCACCCTCCTGACTCCCACCCAGTCCAATGACCCCATTGTTCTCTCTGGGCCCCAGGCTCCAGACCCCCACCCACACCAAAAACTTCCCCTTTTCATTGACCTCACCCTCCTCCTCCAGGGCTCAGGACTCAGGACCTCCTGCACCCGGAGCCTTCCGAGACCACTCCCACCACCCCCAACACTTACCTCTCTAGACTGACACTTGGCCTCACCTCAGGGACTCAGGGAAAGCACCCTTAGACCAAGATCACATCACGTGTGCCACTCTAACTCTTCAAGTGTCTGCCGAGCCACCGGACACCAGGTCCCACCTCGCTCCTTCATGCAGGACACGGAGCAACGCTTGCCGAGCCCAAGGCTGGGCGATATTGGCCGACAGAAAATCTGTGTCCTTCCATGCTGGCTCTCCTGCTACTACAACCTGAGGTGACTCAGTCTGTCCTTCCAAGTGTCAGCATCCTCTGCTACAAAGTGGGGGTAAAAACATCTTCCCCACCCACCCCGGAAGCTCAAGGATACCAAACATATAAATGTGTGTTGCTATTAAAATAAATAGAGCGGCAAAACAGCCACGTGGCCAGCAGGGCTCCTCACACTGCCCTCCTCCCTGCAGGCCTGTCCACTCCTCCCTATTAAGTCTGTGAAAGGCCCAAAGACATGCCCATCAGAGCTGTCACCTGGGCACTGCTGAGGGAAGGCCCCCCAGAGCCCCCAGGTGGACCAAGAGCCATCATGGAGTCAACCAGCTGTGACTTTCAGACAGAGCGGGACTCTCAGGCTGCCCAGAGTTTATGCAACACAGGACAGCACAGCAGGAAGCAAATGCATTTGACAAAAGCAGCCACAAATGAGATCCTCCGGAGGCAGAACCAGGTTGTGTCTCTGGAGAGACTGCAGCACCCAGTCCTTTCTCTACCTGCATGTGCTAGCTATCCATGCGTTCCTGTGGTCTTACTTAATAAGCAAATCAAGCAACGGGCTTGGCGTCTGGGACACAGGGAGGCTGCCTCTGGACCTTCCTGGCAGAAATCTGCCAGTCATCCTATAAAACACGGGAGCCCTCCAGAGCAGCCCGCTCTGGAAAGGGCCTGGGTTCTGACACCAAAGCTCCCAGGTACCTGGTCCTGCCTCTCCCAGCTTGGCAGCCCCGGCCAACTTACAGCTGCCCTGAGCCTCATGAAATCAGCAGCCGTAGGTGATGACGTACTTACACTACCTGTGACACTAAGCCAGGCCGGACGCTGTAGGGTTGGAGAACAAGGCCAAGGCCGTGATCAACATTCCCTGTACACACACACAGACACACATCTTAGACCTCACCCCCAACTGAGCAGAGCAGCACCTGCTGCACTTCCGGTGCCCATTTCTCACCCCTCACTAAATGGATGAGGACTCTGACGCTGCTCTGCTCTTGACTGAGAACACTGCGCCTGACACCCTTACCAGGGATGGTCACTGTTGGCATGCTGTGTGTGACTGATTTAAAAAGCAAGCTTTTTTGAATTGTAAAATGTGTTTACTGTAGGAAATGTGGGGAACGCAGAAAAGTTTTTAACAAAAAAAATAAAATCACCTATTTCCTGAAGCCCAAAGAAAACCAGCAACCAGCACTACTTTATTGATCTATTATTCTTCTCCATTCTGTTTTTGTGACTACTTACCATTTTTTACAAAATTGTATTTACTATTTACTTTTAAACCTTTATTTATTTAGCATAGATTAGCATTTTCCCAAATTCATATATATTATTCAATGTAATTTTAATAGTTCCCCTGATTTCCATTTTATGGGTGAGCCATATTAGATTTAATCCCCCCTATCATATTTTGTTATCATGAATAATGCCGAAAGGGAGAGCCTTGATTAGAACCACTTTGCACAGCTCCAATAATTTCCCTAGGATAAATTCCTAGAAAAGTGCCTACTGGTCCAAAGGTATGTTTTTGAGACACATCACCCATTTATGCATATTCTCTTCCCACCAGCTAAATATGAAAATGTCCATTTCCTGCACTCTTAATGATGTTGGATATTATCATTTTCATTTGTGCTCATCAGGCAGGGGGGTAATGATATTTTTAATTTCATATTTTAATTATTAATGAGATTGGACACTTTGCATATTTTCCCACACATTTGTGTTTATTTTCTTTGGGTTTGAACTATCTATTCATGTCTTTTGCCCACTTTTTTTTTTTAATCAGGAGACAGAGTAACTTTTTAATACTTTATGAAAGTCTTAGTCTTCACCCCCTGGTTAGCAGCCCCTCATTAAAGCATTAATGCTAATGTCTAACTAGTGTTCTTCTTTTATTTAAATTAATTTGCTCCTATTCTGCCTTTAGTGAGGACACAGCCATTCTCACCTCACTCCTTGTTACCCATCACCTCCTCCTAGGGACGCACAACCCCTCTTTATTTTGCCTGATCTGGTGTAACTTGTAAGGTTGAAGCACTTCTCTTTGATCTTGTCCTGTCTCCTCTCTCTGCCAGTCTTCCTTCATGTCCTCCTATTTCTCACCTGGACAACAGCAAATTGCTTCGGAACCAATTTCTCCAACCCAAGCCAACCCCTCCCAAGCCTCAGCCCCAGTCTCAACTTCCTAACTCATTTTTCCTAAATGCAAATGTGACTGTGTCATTTCCTACCTGAAACCCTTCTGCTGCTCAGTTTGACCAGCTGGCCCTCCCTACCTGGAAGCACCCACAATCTGTTTCTCCCCTCAAAAATAAAAGATCGCATGTGCTCAGAAGCAGAGACACCCAAATATTACTCAGGGCTCTGACACATGGAGCTCCCCCAGCCACCTGAGAGGATCATCTTTATTCTTCCAGTCCCTCTCTGGGGCTTCTCTCTCCAGGAGGCCTCCTCTGACTATCCCCCGGGGGTAATGCACACCCTGTATCCAAAACATCATGCTCACTGCACTGCATGGTATCCTGGTGCAGTCTGTGGCACAGAGATTGAGGGCACTCATGCCAAGTCACCTGAATAAGGAGGCTGCAGGTTGAGGGCCGAGGTGATCCAGGCTTGGCCTGCCCACCTAACATTTTTCCCAGGCTATCTCTGTGAGGCACGGGCTCCTTCTGCAAACAGACTTGGCAGTCCTGGCATCCTATCCTTGTTCAGCCTATCTCGCTCCTCCTCTCTGCTCATCGTCCCACACTTCTTTCCCTTCTTCAAGCCTGCCTCACAACTGGGACCCAATTCCTGCTGCCTACCTTCCCCTCTGGCTACTCGAACCTTCATGTTCGATCATCCCTGGAAAGATAACCTGTTTAATTACCTCTGGCATGTAGGGTCTTTGTTCCCATTCCAGTTCCCATAGGAACTATCTCATTTCTGCTAGAACCCTATGTCAATGGACCCACAAAGGCTCAGACATTGCATCAGCACAAAACACACCACCAGACACTCATCACTGACCCCCAGCTAACCCTGCACAAACCAAGTTTTCCATGTCTTTCTCAGTGGCCACAAGCCTGTACTTCCTCATCAGATATATCAGATATTTATTTTGTGGAACTCACTGCACAAATCCATCTGGGCTTAGATCTCCACAAGGCAAACCCCCACCCCCTACCTCTGCCACATTCTCTTGGGGCTGCTCCTTCCTGACCCCATCAAGAGCTGGGTTCTGAACACCCCGTCCCTGTGCTGCAAGTGGCCCCCTTTGGGCTTCCCTACCGCTCCGGCCACGGGGCTCCAAGCAGGCCAAGAGGTATCTGCCTAGGATGAATCAAGTCTGGCCAGAAGGAATGTACAATTTCAGCCCCACATGGCAAAGCGCGTCTTAGAAATGAGAATGTGAATAAAATTCAAAATTCTGTTTTGTAAAGGTAACTCGTGACATGTCCTGTTTGGAGTGTATGAATGTTCTAGTCATTTTATTTCATTATCCAGAGAGGACTTTGAACTAAATATCTAAAGTCTCTTAGAGGTTCGGATCAAATAACCCCGTATGTTTTTCACATCACTCTCCCTGGGTCTCCTGGTTCTACTCTGCCTTCTTCTCCAGTTTCTGAGGTGCCTTCTGGCGCCCCTGGCCTTGCTGCCACACTCCAGCAGCCCCTTGTCTGCCACTGGATGAGTGTTTGCTGTAAAATCAGAGCTGGAGTGAAGCACCTGGGAGGTAGCAATGGGCACTCAGTAAGTACTGCCTAACTGCAAGGTGCTCCTGTCTCTGGCATTTGGCTAGAGAAAAAGTAGGAGCAAACTGTCTACTCAACTTTGAAAGAAAAATAAAAGCGAGAGCTTGAGTGAAAAACACTGGGGCCACAGAAGAACTTGATTCTAGTCCCAGTTTTGCCGTCGGGTCATGTGTGATGATGCTGGGCCTATCTGCCACACGTGGAGTGGGAGGTTAGACTCACACGCACTTCAAGGAGCGGTGGAGGCAGCATGCAGGTTAAAGCCGCAGCCGGCGCAGCCCCGAGCCGCCCCTCCCTCCCCACGGGCTTTCTGCCACTCTGACACCCCCCAAGTGAAGGTGAGGTTTGGGAGAAATTAAAAAACGTCCCTAGTGGGGCATGGGCCAGCATTTCCGGGCTAGACAGCCCTGTCTTTCACCTCCTGGCAGCCCCTCCCACCTCTTTAGCTGAATCTCCTGCTTCCCCTTCCCTGAAGATCATCCCGGAGGCGCCACAACCTTCCCTTTTTAACAACTCTTGCTGATGGAAAATTCTTCCTCATACCTAATCTAAGTCCATCTGCTGCAATTTCTGTCTATTTTCTCTCGTTCAATCCTTACTGGAGATGGAGAACAGCTGGTCGCCATCCTCCATATAACATCCCCTCCTAAACCAAAATCAGTTATTACATCACCCCTCAGCCTGTTTTTCTTCTGGCATAACATCCACCACTCCTCCCGAGCTGCTTTCATGGATTCTGGCTGTGTGAGCACCACTCCCTCTGTGGCCCACACAGGACTACATTCTACCAGCTCCAAGCCCTTCTGGAGCTATGGGATTCCCAGCCACAGCTCAGACACCAGTGGCAAATCCAGAGAGGAAGTTAGGTCAGAAAGGATTTATACAAAACAGCCAATCATGTCGTGAGGAACTGAAAGGTAAAAAGGGCAGGCAAGTAAATGTAATCCCAAAGGTCAAATCAGAAGGATCAAGTACTAGACCAGGGGCAGACCCCAAATATTGCTACCACAATACCCTGAGTGGCTGCAGGGTATTCTGGACACAGGACAGAGCCAGGCTTACCTAAATAATAAGGGTTACAACTTCCTAAACACTTCCTATCCAGTCCTTCTAGCAGATGTCTGAAACAAGACTCTACTATGAGCTTTTTTGATTTCCATTAAGAACTCAAGTTAGCAGTTCACACCTTAGTATGAACAAGTAGATCCTTTCCAGTTTTTTACGGAGAGATGAAGGCATGATCAAAGATCAGAGAACAAAGAAACTAGGACAGGCATAGGTCACTTCTGGCTAATGTTTCCAAAGTCATCCCCATGCATGGCTCTGAGAGTGACCTCGAGACATTGCAGAGGTGAGAACTGGGCCTCTAATAGGCCTGAGCTCAAAACATCGCCCCACCTACCTCCTGCAGGGTAGCTGCACCACCCAGGGGCCCTTGTGTGGTCTGCATAGACTGGGGCATGCGGAAAAGGTTACCTCACTGATCCCCACAGGGCCGACTCCAGGTGTCTTCCAGAACTCCTGAGGTCCCCTGGTTAATTGTTTCAGAAGGAAGATAAACAAAGGTGTCTAAAAGTACTATCAGCTACTAAGTTGTCCTTAAAGGACAGGAAGGAAGAGTCTAAAGGAAAGGAAAAGAAAGCATAGATTAGATAAGTAAGTTTGCTCAGGTACCTGCTTCAAGTTGAGCAGGAGGCCAAGGCAGATGAGTATCATGAAAAATAAGCCAGGTAAGCCCTTTACTCCTCAGTGTGACCACCAATTTTCCTAAGTGAAGAATGAAGGGGGTAAATAACAGAGTGGGATAAATCCGTTTCAGAGCTGAGACTGAAACAGCCTCCCACCCACCCCCCACCCCATCTTGAACAAAAGCATAAACAGAAGCTTCATGTTCTAACCTCTCCAACTTTCATGGGATGCTCCAGACAATTTCAAGCCTGCAGACACTCCCCCCACGATAACTGGAATACTCACACATCCACAAAAGAAAAAATACATTTCATGGCATCCACTAAAATATGAACCACAACTAACATGCTTATGTGACTTCCCCAAAACCACAAAATTAAATTTTAAAATAGGAAAATAAAAGGCTGTTCCTCTGATAAAATAGATAATATATTTTCAATCCTATTTCAGAGACAGTTTTAATAGCTAAAGCAGCACAGAATGACAAGAGCAGAGCAGGTGAGCAAGATTACTTACTGATGTGTTTTTGATGAAAGGGGATTAAAAGGAAGGAGATTAGAAGTGGAGGAACAAAAAGTAACTCAGGAACTTCCACTTGCCAGGTAAGTCACCTGGGGCTTGAGGAAGCAGAAGGAGACTTGCCCTTCAAAGTGCACTTGTTAAGTGAGAGAAATCCTAGTTGGCAAGTTGTGGAGGAGAGAAAACACAGACCTCTACAGCGGGTGCGTGTCCGGGGTCCTGAGCAAAGCTACCTGCTCGATGAAGTGATGAGCAGCTGGTTCCTGCGCAGCTAGCATGGTCCCTTCATGCACACACCAGCACTAGCTTCACAAGGCACTAATCAGCCTATAACCAGGAATGAAATTCTTCAATCTGGATCACAACACAAGGGCTGAACCCTGGGTTTAAGGCCCCAGCCCAGGTGAAGTGGCAGTGATGATGTTTTGCCTCTCATCAATTATTCTCAGCTCCTATTATCCTTTTTTTAGTCTCAAGTTGTTATTTTAATGATCTCTGTTCCAAATGGGGAAATACAAGGAAGAGGAAAGAGAAGGAGGAGGGAGAGGGAGGAGAAGCAAGCCCCACTTGTACTTTCCAACATGCCTCACCCCCCCCCCAACCCCGCCTTTTTTCCTCTCTGCATGAGTCACCATTCAGGAGCTAGTTTAAAAGCCTGACTTTTAGCATCCTCTATAACACTGGAGATCCAGCAGGTCAGCATTAATTGCAGGGACCCCCCCACCACCACCAATTCTGGTACCTGTTCCCAGTTCTAGACATTCCCTGAACTCAAAAGCAACTTCTACTTTTCTTATGGCCTCAGCGACACCAAGGTGCCCCACCTCAACAGCTCCCTTGCTAGGTGCTACCTCTCCCAGGTTCTTCGGGAGTCACATGCCCTAAACAGACACAGAAGACAAGGGTTTGAACCCAACAGGCCTAACAGCCAATTAAAGTTCTGCATCCACTCCAGACTCTCAAGCACACAGGCATTATCATTTGTGGGGCTCCCCGTTTGCTTTGTTTACTGTCAGACAACATGTGCAGAAGAGAATACTGACTGTATCCTGACCACCCCTCCCCAAAAAAAAAAAAAATGTCAGGCAGTTGATTTTGAACCATTATGAGTAGAGCCTCCACACTAACAGCTCCCACTCAAAATAGCTGCTTAACAGAGGTGGAGGAGAACCTGTTGTGGGGGTTAAAGAAATTAGAATTAAGAAGTGAAAGTGATTTGTGGAGCCAGAGAATCAAGGCTGTCATCTGCACCTCGGTCGGAAGGGTGTCAGAGAAAAGGCGTTGCTGGAGGTTCCCTCCCAGTGCAGTCACTTCTTGCCAGGACTAGGAATGGAACTTCCCAGTCACAGGTCTAATAGAAGGCAGGAAGGAAATCCACCTGAAAGCCCCAAGGCCTTGGAGTTTGTGAGATCAGCCCCAACTGCAGCTTCCAGTATCCAGCCTGCCCCACACCTGGGAGGGCTGCAGGGCACTAAAATAGGAGCTGCCTGCACAAATGTAACAAGGGAGTTCAAAACGAAGCTCAACATCTCCCTCCAGGTCCCTCCTTGCCCCATGGGGAACCTACTTCCTAGAAGACTCGCCTCTCTAACACCTCCATCAGTAGCGACTCAGGGAAAGGAGTTTGTGCCAGGACCGAGAGTGGGTCTTAGAGCCAGGGACGCTCTCGTGGCCCCACAATTTAGGGTGCTCAAGGTGTTGCAGGCTGAACCAGGTGCCTGCCATGAGGAGCAATTTCATTTGAAGAGAGTCATCACAGAGTATGGATGGTGGCTCCCCAACCTATCCACAGGGGTACCTGCGCACCTAGTCAGAGCCAGCCCCAGACAGCCGCTGGGCCCACTACCTCCACCTCCCTCAGCAGCTGCAAGCTCAGCTCCAGCCGCCCTCCTGGGTCAAGGTGTAACCTTCACGGGGGATAAAACAGTGCTCCCTCCCCAATACACAGGAAACCTGGAAAGTCTTCCCAGAGTTTTCGGGAACTAATCAATTAAGTGATTTCTTTCCCTCTGAGAACTGTTTTGTTGATTTCTCACCAAATTGTGTGATTTGGGGATGCACATCAGGTCAAATAGGACAGTGGCCCACACCAGGCCAGTTTCCCTTTCGCCAAAGAAAAGAAACTGAGACAGAGTGGGTAGGGAGTAGGGGGGAGAAGAAGACAGAAGTTTTGGGGAAGGACTCAAATTGAAGGTCACACTAGCTGGGGAAGGCAGTTCAAGGCTCCCAGAGGGGGCAGGTAGACCCTAAAGCGGAAAACCCAACCACCCAGTCACGTTTCTCAGCCTCTCAGGGATGGTTTGGCAGGAACCGGCACATGGGGGTCCAGCTCCCTTCACCCAACATGCCTGAATCTACACCCCAGCCCTGCAGGCACTCTAACCCCAAACCAGACCTATTTCCACAGACCTCAGCCCAGCTAATTGAGCGAGTAGTAAACAAGCCCCATTCTGGACAGCGCAGAAGTTTTCCAAATAGTCAGCTTGTTTTCCTCCCAACAAAAGACAGTGATTTCCCACCTTTGTCACATTTCCTCCCCTAAACTTTTCTGTTCTTTCAGCAATCCCTCTACAAAAGCTAAACTGCAAGCCACCCACATAGGAAGACCGGAGCCGGGTCCCTCGGGACGCAGGCGGGAGTACCTTTTCCGCGGAGTGGAGGGGCTGGTGCCCGGAGGCTCGCTGCCCTGCCGAGCCGTGGAAGATGCTGCCGGGATGGAGCTCGCTGAGGATTACGCGTTCTGTCTCTGCAACCAGACCTTTCAGCAGCTCGGACCAACTGTGCTAGCGAGGCACTTAGCAATTATCTGCTGGCGCCGACGCCCCGCCCTCTGCTCTTGCGATTGGCTCTGCGGTCCCGGGCAGGGCTGCATTGGTTTCAGCCGACCTCACTCATTGCTTTGGCTCCTACTATTATCTAAGCCATCAAAGGAAATAATTCCATGTTTCATTGACAACCTGTAAGGCTCTCCTCCAGCCCCGCACGGGGGCAGAACTGGGAGTCCAGTGGAGGGAAGGAAGAGGGGTTGAGTAGAAATAGTGGGGGTGGAGGAGAGGGAGAGAGTGAGAATGGGGGTTGGGGGAAAGGAAAGAAATGGAGCGATCAAGCAATCAGATTCTTGCTCCAGCATTTTAACTTCCACAAAACAGAACCCATAGCAACAATTTTCTGGCCGTATTTTTTCCCAACTGGTGAATGTTCCTGAGGGCAGAGAGAAATATACGGTGGGGTTTCTGCCTGTGTATCAGACAGGCTCTGGGAAGCAGAGCAAGGTGAGGGCTGAGGAATATAGTGATGCTTTTCCCGAGGCCACTTTGGAGGGCACATGAAGGTCATTGTAGATGATTTGGGGCCACATATTCTGTACCTCCACTGGAGTTTATTCACTGGTTCTTTCCCTCGTGGTTCATCTAATCCCCCAGGCCACGCAAATGATTTCCCTTTACACCCTATTCTGAGTCTCCAATGAGCTGCTCCTAAAGTCAGTGAAAGTCTGGAATTTCTCACTCTTCCCACTGGGAAGTCCACACAGACAGCATTCCTGAGCTAAATAATTCTAACAGACCCTCGTTTTTGCTTATTCTGACCTGGCTTCTATTAATTGCACCACTTACATCATCAGCCATAGACAGGGAAGTCAGTCAAGGGGGTGGGACCAGCTTAAATGCTTCAACAAAGAATCATACACATGTTTTAAGCTCTCCCCCCCCCCAATATATTTTTCTTACCATATGGAAATGACATTTAGTGGCTAATTTTTTAAGAGGAAAAAAATATCCAAAGCTCTAAGAATATCAAGTTCCAGATTAGTTCGAAACTAACGCTTCTACCTTTCGCCTGCAAGGATCTGCCCAACTTTCAGCCCCGGCCTTCATTCCAGTTCTGAGCTGAACTCCCCCAGGACCTTGAACAACTAGTCCTTATCAACACCTGATTCTCACAAGCAAATGGCATGTTTGCCACCTCCTTTACAGTGAGCTTCTGCTTCACGTGTACATGCCTGGCTTCCCTAAATACATTGCAAGCTCAGCAGGGACAAAGCCAGTACCATATATATCTTTATAACTCCACAGACAGCACCTAGCACTCAGTGTGTGGGCTGACTAATAAAACCTAATTCAAACATAAAGTGTGCATGGCTCTGAGTCTCATGGAATCATCACTGCACTGTGATTGCTCACCCAGCAGCACACGGTAGGGCGGGCCACCACCTGGAGTCCAGAGGGACAAATCCAGGAACAGGGTGACTGCTGTAACTAGGGAGGTCCTGTTGTGCGCTTAGGGTCTCTGTTCTCTGGAAAATGAGGCAGTTCTTCACTCAATGCCTTCCTTCTCCCTCAAGCATTTGAGGCACATGAAAAGATGTAGGATGTGCATTTTATGGACAAGGCATACACCTCAAAATTTTAAAACATTTCCATCATAGCTTTTCAACTCTCCTCATGGCTAAAAGGAAAGTGGCATATATTAGGAATCAAAAACTGGGACAAGCAAAATGTATGTTTTCTATTTTATTCATTTGTCGAGGTGAAATTCTTACAAAGGTACAGTGATGAAATTGAACTTAACTATTCATTTTAAATTGACACTGCCCCAGAAAATCTGGCAAGTTCATTCATGGTGTAAAAACCATAAAGAGCACCTGTATGATTTAAGCAGTAAGATTTCCATTTCCAAGAGGAAGCAGGCTTCATTTTTAGACCTTCACACTATTCTATTGCCCTCCCCTCAAAACTAAGAGAAATAAACTAAATTAAAGAACTCTTCCTAAACACCTATCAAAGGTTCAGTTGTCCTCAAAGGAAAAGCAAAACATTTCAAGTGATTTTCTACAATGCTTTGTCTAAAAGAGCATGCCCTTCTATGTACTCTTTGCCTTTTGAAGATGAGAGAGAAAACTGCAAACAGTTGTTTATGTCAGTGCCTTTTAAACTGCCTGGTCATAAAATATTCTCTTTGAGAGAGGGATGATCCCTTTGTGTGCCATAGATCCACTGCTTAATTCTGAGTTAGAGAATGCATATTAAGTATGCTGATTCCACTGGTAGCTGCATTTGTATTAAATATCAGCTCCATACAATTTAAATTCATTGGGGTATGAAATGTACCAAATTCCATTTTGTGGGCAGTGCTCTGGCAAAATAGTCCATTTTGATTTAACAGTTTCAGAGCATTAGAGGTTTGCAAGACTTTGGGGGGTTCATGTTCCATTCTGAGTAATTAAAGAAAGAATTGGGTTTCTTTATTAATACAAATTAAACAGCAGCCACAGAACTACCCTCTTTCTTGGGGGTAACCACTTGCGATAACAAATTACCCTGACCTACAGTGGGAGGCTGGAGAAACCCTGCATTTACTCTATTGTTTATATGACTTTCTCAGTTACTTATTTATGCCAGATTCTGTTCCTAAAAGAGAGAAGAGGAGAATAAATCTGGGCAATGCCAAGAAAGAAGAAAATGTGTGAAAACAGGAGGGGAAAAAAAAAAGAGGGTGACTTTCAACACTCAATCTTTACTAATTGAGTTGAGCCACACAATACATTTTCAGTGTAAACATAGTATTAGAGGGATTTCTTCAAACCAACATTGGATGGTTTTTCAGAAAACTTCTCCCAGCACAGCTTCCTAAGTAGAGAAACTTGGAGGAACATACTCACAGCTTTCTGTTCTAGCTGATGTCTGTTGTGAAACTTCAAGTAATCCAATTCCCTCCTCTCCCACCCACCACTCCACCCCCCAAATCAATCCTTAGGAACCAGTGACATTTTCAGCATATAGAAGAGGGCACTATAGTTCCCAGGAAGGTGTCTGTCACCATGGGCCACTTTTAATGATTTCATTAATTACTAATGAGTCTTCAGAAAGTCGGTATTAAAATAGACAGGGCTTCATGAGGCCTGAAGACAGTTAAGAATATTTTATCATTTAAAATATTCTGATAAATAATGGCCCTCCCTGGTGGCCCAGCGGGTTAAAGCA
>NW_004567115.1:25695006-25704586 GCF_000260355.1 Condylura cristata
AAAAAAAAAAAATAAGTCAAATGAAGAAAGACAATCACTTTATGATTTCACTCATATGGAACATAAAGAAACAAATAAATAAAACAAAAGCAAAATTTCAGACTATAAGACCAAATTGGTTGTTACCAGAAAATAAATGGACAGATGGGTTAAAATGGGCAGAAAAGGGTTAATTGTATGGTGATGAATGAACTGAACTTTTAGTGGTGCATTTGATATAGTATATATTGTTGGCTTCTAATGATACACACCCAAAATGTATATGTTCTAATACAATCTTATTTCAATAAAACAATGTATGGGCTGAAAGCTATCATTAAATATTGCCCAGCAATGCACCAGCAGTTGAAGAACTGAATTAAAAAAGCCAGTGTGCCTTCCATATATGAGGCTGGCAGCTCACATGTGGCATAAAATCCCCTTCCAAAATAAAGATCTGCACACAAGAACAATACACTGGTTCCCCTGCCTGGCAGGACCCATGTCTTAGTACAGAAGTCTTCTTGAAAGGCCTCATCAAACATGTTTCAATACCTACCACACATCATGTCCTTATTTGTAAATTAGGACAATAATAATTATTTCTAGTGCTGCTGAAAGAATGATGACAAACCGTTCTACAGAGGACTAGACAAATGTCCAACCATTTGATGTTAAGCAACAATCGCTTGGCAGAGGTCCAGATCAATGTGATATGTAATCACAGCCAGATGCCAGATGACTCTTGGAGAGGGACCAAAGATGCTCAGAGGGGCAGAGAAGATGCTCCAGGTACGGAGCACAGCTTTGGCCTATGCAATTTCGCTTCCTATTCACTGAGGAAATTCACACTCTCCCACCACTGTTCACCTACTGGGAGAGAAAATGGCAGGTGTGGAAGTTTCCTCCAAGTGATCAGCTACAAGCCAAAATTTCTTCACATATGCAAATTTTATCACTGAAGTCATGCCAATTTTGCATCCTACTCCAAAATATATCCATGTTTGTTTTAGTACATGAGTTAAAGACTGACTTGCCCCAAATATTTATGTAACACTTTCCAGGAAGATGTTCCATATATATTCTCAGGTTTGAGAAACATAGGTCTCAAGTCTCTATTCTTCCCTCTGTCTGGCTTGCAGAGTTAGGTGAAATCTGACCCATCCCCATTTAATCTCTTATTCCTTCATCCCATGACTGCAAACCCATCACAACCCTCCCAGGAGCAAGCTCATTCCACCTCCTGACCTTTGCTTAGCTGTTTGAGTTTTTTACTTGTCTTCTTCAGATAATATGGCAGCCATCTCTGAAGACCCACCCTTCCCTCTTCCCCTCACTACTTTGTCTATCTGGCCATTTTAATTTCTGCACCACAAGAGTTAAAATTAGCTGCATCTTTAATGTGTTTTCATTGTTATTTCCATATGGCCATCTTCATTTCTGTTACTATGTGTTAAGCTCCTTTAGTAGCCTTAACAGCAACCCACAGTAGCCCCAAACCCAAAATGAAATCCCACACCAGTGAGGACAGTGAGGGACAGTGCCAATGACAAGCAGTTAATGACAACCCGGGCAGATGCACTGCATTCACACTGGAGCAAAGGTCTGCTCCAGGAAGAGGGTGGGCCCTTCAGGCAACATCTAGTCTAAGGCCTGTTAGCCTGTTCAGATATTCAGGAAAGAATGAAATGTCCCATTTTGGCCAAACTTAATCATCCACAAGCACATCACACTTAGAGTCATTGGAAAGCAAAGATCTGAAAGAATCTAAAAAGGGGGGAAGGACTCCCTACTCCCTTATTCTTTCTCCAGCAAGAAAGGAGTTTTACTAAAACCTAAAAGGTTGTGTTTAGCCTAAGATGCAGCTAAACTGCCTATGAACATTAGCAGGAAACACTATTATGAAGATGCATTTGAAGGGAGTACTTTCTATGAAACATACTTTCCCTCTTTGAGGAGACACAGGATAGTAGGTGTAGGAAAATGGAAAGGAGTCAGATTTTAAAAAGAAAATAAGGGAAGGGGCCTCTAGGTGGTCACTGTTATGGTTGAAAGATAATTGATGGAAAAATCACAATAGGATTTTTGAATAACCTGCATTCTATGTGTGTTCAGGATTGGTTAATATTAAGAGTACTTCTGGCTAGAAATGGATTGTACATTTTCAATTGTCATGGAATGTTATTATAATGAAACAGGGCTCAACAGATGATGCAGCAATGTCCCAAAATTGTTAAACCAATATGAGATTGCTTTTATTTAGTACACTTTTGGACAGCATCAAGTATCTGAAAAGGACGATCTCATGTACAGCTTGCTCATATGAGTTATCTTACCCTTTTTTCTTAAACATCACCTTAAATGTTTATTTCAAAGTTTAAAATTCAAAAAAATGCTATGTGCAAATTAATTGCTCATAACAATCATGGATTTGGGTTTTCTAACTGTTCTCTTTTCTCTAGACATACCGATGAACTCTTGACCCCCATCTCTCACACCCCCAACAGGGATGATCCTCTCAAAAAGAACCACTGAAATTCCACCAGGTTCCTGCTAGTCAACACCACCCTGACCCCACCCCACCCCCCAAAAAAAAACCCCTCCTCAATAAAAAATTATTCAATTTTTACCACCTAGTTTATTGAAGGAATCAGACACTACACCTTTTGACTTCATTTTATGATCATAATATTATAGGGCCTACTTTAAACAAGGTCTCTTCATACTGGGAGAATGACCAAGGCAGAGGCCAGAGAACAGGGCACAGGGCCTGGCTTTATGGGCACGAAGAGACAGTCTTGGTATGAACTGGAAAGAGGAGATAGCTCCTCGGAGGATCTTGTGAAACAGAAGGATGCCCTCCTTTTGTTGGAAGGGTTTAAATGAAAGTCTTCTTGAAAATGGGGTTTCCATGTTCCCTCAAGTTTCTTGTGACTTCTCAACTCCAGTGGTTCACTTCTGATCACTTCCTCTGATCCCTTCTATCCTCTCCATCATTTTTTCTTGCCTCATCCCCCTTCCCCTCCACTTTCCTTTTCAGTTTCCAATATTAGAACTTCATGGTAAGTGGCCCAAAAAGTGTCTTTTTTTCTTTATAATCCAACATAGACTGATCATTGATCCATTTAGGAAAAAAGGATATGTGAAAATCTAACCAAATAAACTAAATCAGATTCCATCTCTTTGCCTATATTGCTTAGAGAAAAGAAAAGAGAAAGTGCTTAGTTTTTAAAAGCTCTTTTTATAAAGTGTTTTGTTTTCTTTATAAAAAGGTGTCTGTGAGAGCAGAGTGACATAAAGTCAAAGCACGATGGCTCCATTGAGCAAACAGCTCCTTGGTGCTGCAATTCACTTAGATCAGTCCCATTTCTAAATATACCTCATGTACATCTGAGAAGGTCATAGGATCAACCAGTGTGGCAAATGAAGAAAGAATGATAGTGCCAACATCTCAACTTAAATCTTAACATCAGTGTTCAAAATATCTGAGTGAAGGGGCTTCGGAATCCAATTCTGTATTTTAGTTATTAAAGAATTATTAAGAAGGACTTAGGCTTCCAGAAGAATCTTTGAAATCGACACAGGTGACTTAAAACATAACTGAAGACATTGGAGGGTGAAAAAGGAGGGATATACCAATGTATTTTTAGCAATGTCACTGCTGTGATTAAGAGTGGCCTTTAATCTTTTCTTCCAACTTTCAAGGCACTGCTGGGCATCTGTGATCTAAGCTTCTATGAGCTGGTGCTCCTTTCATAGAGCTTCCCTCCTGGCCCCACTGAGGACAGCAACTGTATAAGGAAATATAGTCCTTCTACTTCAGTAACAGGCACAGTACAATGACCCAGTCTGTGAGATTAGAGCACAAATGTTGCAGATTCATAAATGGAAGTTTTTAATAAAACTAATAGTTGCACAGAAAGGCCCAATGGGGATTCTCCATCTTCACTGGCTAGGGAACTATTTCCTAAGGTTATAAAATAAATGTGGAGCTCCTCCAAGATGAGCCTGAGAAAATACTGCTAAACTCCTCATCCTGATACTGGAGGTCTTGAGAGAAGAGACAGGGGAAGAGAAGGACCATAAGCAAAAGGTTATGAGAGTCCTGACCAATAGAACATTCTAAACCACATGGTGATCAAAGAAAAGAATGTTTCTTGGCTGAGATATAATGATGACAGGAATTGAGGAATCTATGCAAGAGGCTTCCAGACCTGATCAGAACCCAGGGCCCGGTATGTACTAAGGTTTCATAAATATGTGTTAAAGAATGCTTGGGGCCCTCCCTGGTGGCGCAGCGGGTTAAAGCACTGCACTGGGAAGCTAAAGCCATTTCCACATGAGTTCGATTCCCGCCTGCCCCAGAGGTGACCACATGGCATGGCAGACCTCTCCTGACCCACCTGCTGCTCCCCTCAGCAGTGTACTTCATCGATCTGCCTCTGCTGCCCCCCACTCTGTCTCTGGTGAAGCCTCTCGCTGCCCCTAAGCCTCTGGCCTGCACCCCAGTTCTATATGAACAAATAAATAAATCTTTAAAAAAAAATAAAAGAATGCGTGGATGGATTAATTATAGTATTGGCCTAAGCCTTTCCCCCATTTAACATGACCTTTCATATCTTCCAATAGCAGTTTGTATGTTTGCAGGAAGAAATGATTTCCTCTCCTGATTTCACATTTAATGAGTAGAAATGTCTCCTAAACATCAACTCTTTGAAAGTCCCCCTACACACAACTCTACATAGAATTACCCTCAGTTTTTCCATTTTATCTCTTTCAATACCTTCACCAGTACTAAAATGTCCCTGAAACTCCCTAAAACTGCCTTGGGATGACACAGCACATGTGATTAACAGTAGCTTTCACAGTTCTTTGGAAGATCACCCACCTCACCTTTATACTTTCCCTATCATTGATGATGCTTACAGTCATCAATGCTAAAGGATGGTGGGAATTCCCAGTTTGGAAACTATTCTTAAACAGTGCTTGTAATACTCAACATATGTGGCTTAACAAAATGCCATAGATTGGATGACTTAAAACACAAAAACACATTTTCTCACAATTATGGGGGCTGGAAGCTCTGTATCAAAATCTGGCTGGGTTAAGTGCTCTCTTCCTGACCTGCAGGTGGCTACTTTCTCACTGAGGAAGAGGAAAAGGGAACTCAAGGGTCTTTCTTCTTGTAAAAAAACCAGACTTACTGGATCAGGTATGGCCTTATTTAATTACTTCCAGGAAGGCCCTATCTTCTACAGTCAAATTGAGGGTCAGAACTTTTAACATTAAATTTGGGAGAGACATAATTCTGTACAAAGCTATATTTTATCATCTTATCCAAAGAATCTGAGTATTAAGTCTGCCTGAAAATAAAGGAGTGGAATGGATGACATTGAAATAAATATCTTCTACCTCTTCAGTGATAATTGTTTGTGGCTTCTCTAAACTATCTATCATTCCTTTCCTCTTATTTTGCCCCTCCTTTTTCTTCCTTCTGTCACCATTAAGCTCACTCATTTTCAATTGCAGAATATCAAAAAAAAGAAAAAGAAAAAAGAAATTCCCAGTATCTTTACATTGCAAAAAATTGATGCCTGACATTATTTGCAACCTCCCTTTGTATCTGCCATATTTCTTCCTTTTGTGGCTTCTAAGTGCACATCTGGAACATCTTCCAGAATTCCAGATCTGCATACTCCTTCTTAAGTGTCCTCTTTTCTGATTCCTGCTGGACTCAGCCTTCCCAAGCTCTACAACATGCCCCTTTGCTAGACATGCCAGGTGGCATAGTACCTCTTCCACTGGGAAATCACTGTGTGAGGGGGGCTGCATAGAAAGTAGGTGCTCACTAAATGTTTATAATAGAAATGATGCACCTGTTGCACTGACACAATGGCTATTTTCAGAGAATATTGGGAAAAAGAGATAGCCAGCTAAGCCTTATTTGTTGCATTCTTTTTAATCTCGTGAGAGCTGTTTAAATATCAGAAGATCTAGTGTTGATTCCCTGTTATGTCCTTTCCTACCCAGAGCAAAGAGCCTTCCCTGAGGTTTAATTTCCATACTTTAAAAGAAAGGTATATCAATGCCTAGCTTAAGCCAATATTAAGAGGATTATTACATGAGCTAATGTGTCTGAATTCATCAGTGCCAAGCTGAATATAAAATAGTTCTCGGTAAATATATTTTGAGTCCGGGTAATGTTACTACAAGAGAACATTTGTGCGTGTGTGTGGTAGGGGCGGTGGCTGGCTTGCTGGATTACTTACTATCTTTCATGTAAACTGCTTGATGAAAATACACTGCTAAAAATTAAATTTTGGTTTCTTCTCTAAGTTATAGAGTAGTCAGCTTTTCTTAAAATGGTTACTTTAAAGGACTTTTGGAGACCATAGTGATTTTCTCTTCTTTTTTTAAAGAGTGGTTTAGTGGGGGGAAAAAAAATGTTAATTTTTAAACACAAGCTTTAATTCAAAAGACAGTGTTTAGGAACCAAACAATAAGGAAATCAAACTATAATGTAATTTGGTACTTTTGAAAATTATCAAACTTAGTTTAATCAAACCCGATTTTAGTCTTCTAAATATGAGTAAAAACTTATTTCAAACAAATTTATAACTCAATCTTTATTCCACTAATCAAAAGTCTTCAAGATCATGTTACTGGCTCTAGCCTTACAGAGACATGTATCAATTTGTATCAAGTAGTCCTTAACTATTAAAACACTGCATGATAGAAATTATTGGAAACAACTAAAATGGTGCCTTGTAGAACATTCTTTTAAAATGCATTTAAAAATGAGAATGTCTAATAAATAATTCTATTAATAACCAAAAAGACTGAAAAATTAATTACACATACTACAAGTAAATTAGAAATAACAAATGAAATATACCTAAACAGAAACAATTAATTAAAATAAAGCCAAAAATTATAAATTAGGAAACAATAAATGGAAGACCTAGTACATAATTAAATAGTACAATAAAATTAATGTATCTCTACCTCACCTAAACAAGCAACATAAATACAATTATTCAAGCAAAGAAATAAAAAAATAAACTCAACGACAGAAATTAAAGTAATCTGAAGAGAAAATCTGTTCATTTTTACACAAGTAAATTTGAAAACCCAGACGCACTAAAAATGTAAGAACTAAAGTGTAAAGTAGGTAAGACGTTAAATCCAAACAGACCAGTTAGCACAAAGGAAATCTAGATAATGTCAAAGAATCCAGTCAAAGACATTAAATCCAAACAGACCAGTTAGCATAAAGAAAATCTAGATAATGTCAAAGAACCCAGCTTTCCAGAGGAATAGGAACACAAACTTGAGAAGATACACCTGATGTTATTGAAACTGACCAAAACCACATGAAAATAGAAGGAAAACATCCAAATCTTTCTATAAAGAAAATTTATATTGATAAAAATAATGAAACATGAAAAAACCACAAAATATAGGCTAATTTCACTTATTAATGCCAAAGTTAAGATCTTAAATAGAATAAAAGATAAAATGTATGATAAGTTCAAACATGAGATCTACTATAGAAAAGAAAGAATGATTTGAAATTAGAGAGCTGATGAACAATTAACATTACCATATCAAACTGGAATAGATTACTGTAAGAAAGTGGACATCTGTCTTTTTTGTTCTTCACTATATTCCCTGTTGCTGCAATATTCCCTGGGACACAGCAGATACTTACATGTTGAAAGACTCAAACAAACAAATGAGTAAGCACCATGTGATAATTAGATTTCAAATAAGTACTGATAAAATTCACACTTAATTCCTAATAACATGATTTAAATGAAACAGAAATAAATATTTCATAAAGTATAAAACTCACATATTTGTTTGTATCCAGAGATCATATATTCTCCAAACGAATGTTAACCTGAGTGTGAACACAAATGAAAAAAAAATACAATCAGATATTTTACCTCTCATAATTCAACCTAGGCTGATTGAATTAAAAAAAAAAGAAAAGAAAACTTGGTAAGGCCAAGTGCTGGCTACAGTGTGGAGCAACAGGCACCCATCTCTTTGTTAATGGTACAGAAAGTTGACAGTATCAACAAAATGCAAAACACATTCCCATTATCTTCATAATTTCATTTCTAGGAATTTATATTATAGTCACATTCCCACGTGTATGAAATAATATATGTACAAAGGTATTTATCACAGCTTATTTGAAATAACACAAAACAGAACATGATAACCTAAACGTGTTAAATAAATTCTAGAAGTTCCAGACAATAAAGATTACAAAAAAAAAAAAAAAAAGGAGCTACTGGATTGGCACTGATAAATTAGCAGTCCCAGAGATGCATTGCTAAATAATAAAAGCAAGATGCAAGACACCCTGAATAGTGGGCTGACATTTGTGTAAAATAGAAAGAAAAGAGGAGTGCATATTTGCACATGTGAGGGATACTCAGAAGGCACCCTGGGAGCTGTGGCAGACTGCCCTGGGAGACTCAGCTGTGGGACTGCAGCAGGAGTGAGAGGATCATTTACTAATTCTAGACCTTTTATAATTTGTAGGTTTTATATCACATCACATATTATTTTTAGAAATAAATAAAACAATATTAAAGTCTTTGACTTCATTTTTTTCTTTAATGAGATCTTTCTGTTTACAGCTAATTTAAAAATATTCAATATGGGTGGGGGGAGAGCAGAGAACTATTGTATCAAATAGAACCAGGCAAATGATATTAGAGAAAACGGGCCAAAGATTAGAAGTACAAATGTTCCTCACTTTTCCTACTCCCCATCCACACAACTATTCAAAAAATAATATTTACATGCTTTTTGTGCATAACTATATAACTGAAACCCTAGGGAGGTTGCCTGCCTTCCCCAGCCTCAGTGCCTGCATTTTTATAATGAGATCATTGAACTAGATGCTCTCCAGGGTCACTCTTGCTCCAGAATTTTATGAAACATCACTCTGATCTTTCCCTCAGCTCCTTTTATTAACTTGCTTCAACATAAACCCACAAATTAGGGATTACCAACTGCTAACTAAAGCTTGGAGCTTCCTTTTCACTTAAATAAAATGGTTCCCTGATCAACTTTTCTCTTAAAGCCAGGTTATCAAAGAAACAGACTCTTATCTGTGTATCTCTTTTTAATTAGCGAAGTTTACGTTGATACACATCCCAATTTACACCATTATCTTAACCCTATATTGCTTCTGCTTCAAACTACATTTTACCAAAACTTGAAACATGGCAAACATTATGTCTATATTGGTTATATAATGTCATGTCCCACTATAAGATTTTTCAAAAGACAATGCTCAGCAAAGAATTGTTTACTTGCTATCAACATACATAATTTGTTAGGCAACATGGGTTCTCTGGTCTGAATGGCCAGGGTGTGCCATTCTCCTGACCCAGGCCATTCCTCCCCAGAGAGGTTTCTGAAAAGCAGGCCTGTTTACCTAGGGTGGATTTAGCCAGCGGGTTTGCTACCCAACTCTCTTTCATTGTTTCTGCTTGACTATACCCTTTGGTAATTTCCAGTAAAACACAGATGTCTTATTTTCTGTTTTAGTGACAAAGTGAGGGAGAGTTACTTAACT